>NC_133622.1:212690825-212990825 GCF_048593235.1 Sminthopsis crassicaudata | reverse complement strand
TTACCTAAACACAAACATAAAGTTTGTGCCTAAATTAGCCGTGATCTGTTACTTTGGTCTATTACTTAAAATGCACATAGTTACTTTAGACTTCAAGAAATAAGCTTTTTGGAGGAGGAAGAGGAAGAGGGAAGAAGAGGAAGAAAAGAAGACATGATTTTCTTCCCACTGAACCCTTTTATTAGGATCTTATAAATACAATATTCATTTACAAATGAGTGATCATATACTTGAAAAAGTTGTACAGCAAGAGTTTTCATCAACTTGTCTACTACAGTCTACCATTGTCAGAGCAGTCTGGAGAAATCCCTAGAATTCTAGGTTTCCTTTAAACAGTTTCCAATAGAAATCTTTCAGTGTAAAGGAGAATGAAAGATCTTTGCTACTCCTGATCTTTCTCCTTTAAGAGCTCCCAAATGTATATTTATTCAGAGAACAATCCAGTCCATGATAGTTCTTTACTCCATATCTTTACAAGATGGCATTAATAAGTTAGAAGAAAAGGAAGCAGAAAATTTTCTAAAAAGACTTGTTTTTCTGCCCATCAATTGGAGAATGGCTGCGTAAATTATGGTATATGAAGGTAATGGAATATTATTGCTCTGTAAGAAATGACCAGCAGGAGGAATACAGAGAGGCTTGGAGAGACTTAAATCTACTGATGCTGCGTGAAATGAGCAGAACCAGGAGATCACTGTACACTTCAACAACAATACTGTATGAGGATGCATTCTGATGGCCGTGGCTCTCTTCAACAATGAGATGAACCAAATCAGTTCTAATTGATCAGTGATGAACAGAACCAGCTACACCCAATGAAAGAACACTGGGAAATGAGTGTGGACCACAACATAGCATTTACACTCTCTGTTATTGTTTGCTTGCATTTTTGTTTTTCTTCCTAAGTTATTTTTTACCTTCTTTCTAAATCTGATTTTTCTTGTTCAGCAAGATAACTATATAAATATTGTATACATATATTGTATTTAACATACACTTTAACATGCTAACATGTATGGGACTACCTGCCATCTGGGGATGAATGGGGAAGGAGGGGAAAAGTTGGAACAGAAGGTTTTGCAAAGGTCAATGTTGAAAAATTACCCATGCATATGTTTTGTGAATAAAAAGCTATAATAATTTTAAAAAGACTTTTATTTCCTATAAAGAGAGTAGAAGTAGATGGTTTCTAAGATATTTCCTAGCTCTCTACCTATGATTCTAATATTTGTAAGGTCCTTTTCTATCATAGAAACAATGTGGCCCTTTAAAGGCCACAAACCTCTTCTCAGCAGAGTTTTTATCATAAAATAACATAAATAGGTTCATAAAATAAATGAATTACATGGATATGTAGTTATCAAGTTTGTTTTTTTTAAAGCACACTTTAACAATTTCTACTTAAAAACTCTGTTCTCTGCACTACTTGGTGTTTCTTTTATCACCTGCTGACTGTTCCCTCCTTTCTAGAGGTTCCTAAATTTTATAAATACATATCATATAATTTTCCCCCTTACTCACTCACTCACTCTCATTATATAGATATGCCTACATGTAGACTTATGTATGTGCATAAAATGGAAATTTATGTTCTCAAAAAAAAAAAAATACAATGAAATTTCCATTTCCAATGAAAATACCTCAAAGCTAAAAAAGTTAGATTCTTTTCTCAACACAAGAGGGAGCCAAAGATCCAGACAAGCAGTGGCCATAGTTGTGTTCTATTAATTTTCTCCAGCAGAAGCTAACTTTATAAGGTTAATGTCTTTTTACAGACTCTGAATTAATGCTTCCCCTTTACATAAAGGCATCTACAATAACGTGCTCTAGTGGTGATCCTCCTGATTTAGTGCAATTTAACTGCATTTCAATTAGAAGATGACAAAATGAATTTATTTAAGTGCATCTCATTTAAACAAGCTCCATGTAGGGCTGATTATTGTTGTTATTTTTTAAGGAGTTAATTTGCTCCGATTGTCCTTTTATTGGATGACAGAGCATCAGAGTTGGAAGAAGAAAATAAAACCCTTTCCTGTTGAGAGAACAATGGAGCAGAAGAGATTTGAACTTTGGGGACTCTTGCTATTTAATTGGGTTGGAGTTGCTCCACCAGCAAGTGTGTAATATAGAACTCATCGTTTACTTACCTTCAGAGAGTCTTGGAGGGGAAGGCTTGAGGGAAGGGGTAATATGGGCAGTCATTGATTTCGAGCTGAAAGGAATTTCAAAGGTCACCCCGTCCAAAGCCCTCGCTTAAGTGATAAGACAACAAGCCCACAGTAAAGTGACAAAACTGAGATTAGAATCCAGCAGTCCAAAGTGGGGTAATCTAGGATTTTTGCTTCTTTTTGACTCATTTGTCAAATAAGGAGGACTGTGGGCTTGGCTTTAAGATAACATTTTAACTACAGGATTGTCATCCTGGACATTTAGTATTGACAAGACCAGAGGTTCTCAAACTATGGCCAATGGGCCAGATGCGGCCCACGGGGCGGAGACAGAGTGTGAGTTTTTGTTTTTACTCTAGTCCGGCCCTCCCACAGTCTGAGGGACAGTGAACTGTCCCCTATTTAAAAAGTTTGAAGACTACTGATCAAGACCCTTGTAAAGGAAAGAGGTAGAATTGCTGTAGATCAGGGCTTCTCAAATTTTTTTGAACTCATGACCCTTTCTTGCTGGAGAAATATTTACATGACCTTGGCAAACGTAGGGATATGGAAATAGATATGCAAATCAAACATTTACTAATAATAAATCCTATTTCATGACCTCCACATTCAATTATAAGACCCAATATGGGGTTGTGAACCAGTTTACGAAAGTAGGGAGAAGTCATGAGAGCTGCTATAGTTAGGTATAGTGTTAGGTCTCAAATTAGTAAACAAGTTCAAATCTAAGAGGCTTATGAGCTGGGTGGCCCTAAGAAATCACTTGTCTTCTGTCTGCCTCATCTGTAAAATGGGGATAACATTAGTACCTACTTTCCAGCATTAGTGGGGATTAAATGAGATGATATTTGTAAAGGACTTAACAGTCCCTGGCCCTTAATAGAAGCTTTTGTTTAGGGGAGTTAAAATTGCCTCTTCTGGTTTCTTCTACCTTTTAGGATAAATGAACTTCTAAGGAACCTCATTAAATGTAGTACCTCGCTCTTCCCTCTTTTCTTCTAAATGAGACAATCAAAATCATAATGCTTTTATAGAGGGAACAATATGATTTACTTAACCCTCGACCAGTTCTTAACCAAGGGCTAAAATGAATTGGGTCAATAATGCACTACGTCCAGAGGAGATTTACTTGTTTCTGTCTCTCCTTTCTATTCTTTGTTCTTCTTTCTGTGAAAATCCTTGTTTATTAGAAAACTACTTCTTTGGATTAACACTGTTTTTGGTATCCAAGCCATGGGATGACTTCAGAGATGAAACAGCCCTACACAGGAAGGGTTTAACCAGTAAACTTGGGAATGAGAACAAGCTGGATCCAAGACATTTAGGTTGACAGATGGAAAGAGCCGTTTAGGGCAACTCTTGCATTTATACAATAGTTAACAGTAGTTGTGATCTGTCCAATGACTCACATATGGTTTGAGTGGCAGAGTGGCAGGACTCTGAGTTCTGGCATTCTGACCAGTGCCCTTTCCCCTTCTCCATTTAGCCTCAGCCTTATGCCAAATGAAAATGTTTCTGTGCTCATATCCTAGGTTGGACAGAAGGGGAGGAGGGCAATTGGAACGGCCGGGAATCTGCTTTGATAAATATGGGTGACATCCATTGAGTATGACAAATGTTTACTGAAAGACACTTTGGAGAACACTGAGAATTAAATTCCATTAAAATTCAAAGAAATCTTGCTAGCATTTTACCTTTAAATAGTTAAAGTTAAAGAAATTTCTTAAAAATAGTAAAGGTTGAAAAGCATGGAAGAGTTGAAATGCGTACAATTAGAGGGAATACTAACACCAAGGAGATTAGGAAATCACTGAAGTACTGAAACAGAATCCTTTCTTTCCTTTCCACTTTTCACTTTTTTTGAAGTTAGGCTATACTAGAAGCCAGTTTCCTTGAATCACTTACTCTACCCTATATCATCACCTTCTTATCATCACCATGCCATCTGCCCAAACTGATGTGGGGCTTTACCTCCAGATACCCATCTTAATTCAGAATGCTTTCACATTTTAAAATTAATATCCAGTCACTCTTCTCTCTGGCCTGCCTCACTTTCCTTTTTTTGTAATGGGATATTCAATGGAGCCGAAAATCTTTTCTGACTCCTAATAGCCAACTCTAAAGAACAATCAGATCATGCACTTAGAGATGAAAAGATCATTAAAGATGAGTGCAGAAGGGCAAAAAGGAGTGTTGCAGGAGTTGGACTAAGGAAAAGGGGGACTCTAATTGCACCTTTAATGCTTATCAGATGTAAGACCCTAAGCAAGTCATCCTTCTTAATTTAACTTCCTTATGCATGTTTCCTTGTCTGTAAAAAGAAAGGGTTGGACTCAGTAACCTCTGAGGTTTCTAGTGAGATTCCTCATAATCTGTGGTCCAATGTTCATGCATTTTTAGGAAGAAAAATCATGTCATTTGATTGTAATGGAAAATCGTGGTGATATACAACATTCTTAGAGATCTCAAGAGAAACAAAGGGGAAGAGAAAAAGCATAAATAAAAGAGCAATCTATAAATGAGTAAATATTGTAATGTAATCATGAAATCATGTAAAAATCATGTAGAAAATAAATTAGAAGGCATCAGAACTCAGATTAAATCCAATGCTCACTTTTAATTCCAAGAAGACTGATGATTCTTCCTGCCTTCCTCATAGGAAGGAGATGGGGGCTGTAAGGCAGAAGATTGAATATCTAGGCAGACAAGACCACATGACCACTCCTTTGGCTTATCTGTTATGCTTTATTAAAAAAAATGGCTTATAGATGGTAAGTTCCTATACTGGGAAGTAGTTGATATGAAATACAAAAATTGTAAATTTTTTTGAAAAGTAATTCAGATCCAAATTTGGTGAACTGAATTTGGATGACACAAACACATTTGCATGCATGCATTTATGCACCCATCCACACTCAGAAACACATATTTTCTTTTATGTGACCTGTGAACTGGTTGCAAAGGCAAGTCGCTCAAAGACCCCCAAATGACATTTTGGCCAATATAACCTCCCAAAATGACAACTTTGAAGTTGTAATTAATAATTACTCATTTAGATGAATGTTTTGATATTATGATTAAAAAAAAAATGTTCCAATGACCCCAAAGGCACACCTTATTTAGTTATCTGCTCAACCACAGATCTAAAAACTCAGAGAACATCTGGTACAACTTCCTCACTTTGCAGATGAGGAAAATGAGGATCAGGAAAGCTAGAAAATTTACCTAGCCCTGCACATCATATTAAGAATCAGTGGCAGGATCTGAATCAAGTCCTTTAATTCCAGAGTCAGATTTTTTTCCCCACTCTACCCAGCAGTAGCATACCAGCAGTTGCGCTTGCTTACCCATATCTGTGATCCACACGGCTATCCTCTCATACAAGAAATTCAGGATCATGATAATGACAAAATTCAAGCAGGATGCAGTGACTGAGGTGGCCAACTGGGGAGTCAGCAGACTGCTGATGGGCTGGAGGGTTTCTGTATTCTCCATGATGCTTGCAAACGCCGCGTAGACCGACAGACGGTACACAATCACTGCTATCATACTGGCTATAATCAGAGAGATCTATGGGGAGGACAAATATTGAGAACTTATAACCACAGACCTTGGAGCTGCATACCCAACCTAGGTGGGGATCTCTCTAGACCTGTGTAACACACTGGTCACTTCCATTTTAATCAGCCAATTTAGCAAGCCTAACATGCAAAGGGCACCAAATCTGTCTCCCCTCCTATTGACAGGACACGAATATAAAGAAAACATCACATATATTTTGCATCTAGCAAAGTTCCAGTGGAAAATGTTTTCCAGTGTTCATAAGGTTTGTTTAAAGACTTTTGGGGACCAGTCCAGTGAATTCATGAGTATAGAAATTTCCCAGTGTGGATGCTTCTTCCTGAGCTAGCTGAAGATTGATAATTCTATTGATAACATTTATGTAACTTAACAAGAGTAGGAGCTAAAGTGACTTGACCCAGAATCACAGAGTCAGCTTGGTGTTATATGCAGATCTTAAACTCAGGACTTCTTGAGTCCAGGCTTTCTACCCATTCTGGAAATAGCAGCTATAAAGTCTCACTTTTCCAACCCTTTCTTCCACTAGCAGACAAACAAACGAGTTATTGCCTGTAATGGTGTGACACAGAAAAGGATTGTTGCTAGGAAAAGTATTATGTATGTCCCAAAAAAACCTGGGAGGAATAAATCTGCTCCTATATCAAAATATGCATGATTTTACCATTTTACCCAAAGCTGCCTAAAATAGAGTATCATAGATCTAATTAGATAAGAACTGGACATGGGAAAATAGAACATTGGTAGAACTCCACCTGTACCCCGCCAAGAGAAAATCTTACTGTCCTAAAATATAGAGCATAGTGTTCTCTCCTTCTTTGGGCTGGTAATACCTTTAGAAGGAAATGGTCCACATTAACATTCTAATGGGGAAGGAAAGATGGAGTGCTAAGGGTCATAGGGAAGGGGTTATCATGACAGGTCAAACAAACCTGTATTAGGTAGTGATTTGTTTGTTGTTATCTTCAAAGCCAGGGATTTCCCCTAGAAGAAAGCTCCCAGCAAGGAAGCTTATTCTACCAAAGTAAATCAGCTTAAGTAAATCTGCAACTTAAAGTCTTAACAAGATCCTTAGTACTGAAAAGATAAGTGATCTATTTCCCAATATCATTCTGGTGGGATGTGTGATAAGACAGGATTAGAATCCATGTCTTTTGGATTCACTCTTCTACCCTGTCTCTCTCTTATAACCCTCAAAATGCTTATTTAAAAGGTTATTCCTCCTCACTTCCTTAAATTAATAACCAGTTGAGAATGGAATGGGGAAATGATGCTCTGATCAGAAGGATTAAATGTTTCAATAGAATACTGAATATCATAGGGTGTGCTAATTCCATCCTTTGACAAGAGGTGATATAGATACAATACAACATAACTGACAGTATACTGTTTATAAAAGCAGAACTGAATTTAAAGATGGTGTCTGACATATACTGTCAGTGACATCCCAGGTAAGTCTGTAAGCCTCTAATTTATCTTCTAAGTCACAGAAGGATTGTGATCTGCAACAGTAGAGTTAGTTCCTCTAGTGAGAGTCTCTATGCTGAAAAAAAATCATGATTCTTTTATGTATGGGAGACAATTTATTTTTCCTTCTGTGGGATAACCTTTTGTGGTTATCCCAGCATGAGCTCAAACTAGGGACAGTTGTTTTTCCCGTGGGGCAGGAGACACAGAAAAGGACTCTATGTCTCCAAAAAAAAGTGACTACAAAATTATGGGTGGAAAATTGAAAAGTCTTTTTGGTTTAAAATGTTTTCTGTTCATTCTGGAGAAGGGAGGGGAGAACAAAATTCACTAGTCACATGGGAGGAATATTAGGTAGTAGGAGTTATGTCTTTTCTCATAGTCCTTTCCCTATAATTCTTAATTCTGGTGCACTTTGCATGAGAGGCTAAAACCAAGAAGCATGCTGTGAAACAATGGGCACCAGACTCCCCAAGGAAACTCACCAGAGAGAGCAAGCCTCAGGACAAACCCCAAACAATTTGTGGTTAAAGGGATGAGGAGACAAAGAGATGCTCACCCAGAACAACACGGTAGCTCCTGAGAAACAGAACCGCAGCGCCTGACTAGTTAGGGGCAAGTAGGGCTCCAGCTCCTGTAACAGGCCAGCAAGCAGAGCAAGATTCAAAATCCACACTCCAAACATGTTTCACAGCAAGCAGCTGTCAGAGCCCCAATAGCTGTGGGAGAGCAGGCACACCTTGGGCGAGCCCATCACCAATCATGGAAAGGCAATGCCAGAGGGAGGGCAGGGGCATCATGGGCTGAGCTCAGCAAGCTGAATCACCCGCTCCTGCACTGCAGGATGACAGGACACATGTGGACACTGAGCTAGAATGAAGCTCAAAAGCTCACAGGGAAACCAGATTGTAAGAGAAGGGAGGGAAGGCATATTAACGGGCATCCCGGCAATTCACTTGTTTTGAAAATGAGGGAAAGGAGTCCTGCCCTTCAGTGCCTTGCCCAAGTCACACAGCAATATGTGACAGGGAGATAGGATGGGAATCTGAGCCCCTTGACGTCAAATCAGTGACCACTGAGACTGGCATTGCTTTGCATGAGGTGCTCCGTGGAACCTTCTTCCACCTGCACCTGTTTGGACACGTCCCATTCTTCCACACCATCTCGAAGCCTGACCATCACCACTTCCAGACCTCTACACGTAAGGGGTTAGTTGGGTTAGTCCGAGGCCCCAGCTGCAAAAGGAAGCAGCCAGGTCTTACCCAAAAGAGGATTGCCATCCAGCAGAGGAGTAGTTTCCCATAGAAATCTAAAGTCCACTTTCTTTCAAGTTCTATTTCCTAGAATATCAGATTAGATGGTTTAAAGAGGGCTGGGGTGACAGCCAAACAGGCAAAGAAAATGGAAAAGAAAACACAGAGCCAGATATCCAAAATGGCAAGCTCTGACAAACCCCAAGCTTCTTGAGACGGCGCTTCGGCCTCTCTAATACGCTGACATCCCACTTGCCGATCGTGGACGCGGTGTTCAAGCCGACTCTTATCATCCTTAGGCTATCTGCTGTCCAGTAGGAGAAGGTGGCCAAACCACAAGATAGCAATTCTTACTCATAGTGTAGTAGAATGGTCATTGTTTGAAAAATGGCTAATTGATATACTACTTTATCTGTTAATAATTGTTAGCAAGGTTAATGGTAACTGGGGTTTTTGTTTGTTTGTTGTTTTTCTAATCATGGAGTTGTAACCAACAGACATTACAATTCAATGTGACATCCATTAAAATCACTCATTCCAAGTTGCTCATAGAATTTTTTAAATAGAATTTCTTTTAAGAATCTTCCACTAAATACTGGCAGAGGACTAGTCATAATTTCAATTTCAGTTAATAATAACTGGGTTTTTGTTTATTTGTTGTTTTTCTAATAATGGAGTTGTTTCCAACAGACATTAGAAATTCAGTGTCAGACCATTAAAATCACTAAATCCAAAGGTACTTGTAGGATTTTTTTTTTTTTAAATAGAATCTCTTTAAGTATCTTCCACTATATACTGGCAGACGATCAGTGTTATAATTTCAACAGAGTTAATGGTAAATGGAGTTTTTCTTTGTTTATTTGTTGTTTTTCTAATCATGGAGTTGTAACCAACAGACATTACAAATTCAATGTGAGATCCATTAAAATCACTCATCCAAAGGTGCTTACAGGGTTTTTTTTTTTTTTTTTAAACAAAATCTCTTTTAGTATCTTCCTGGCATAGGACTAGTGTTATAATTTCAACTTCAACTCAGCACCTTCTCTAAACTGAACATGTAGCTAAAAAGATCTTAATTCCTAGCTAATTGTCTCTAATGATATATTAGGATGATCCTTCTGTACAATAAAAATAGCGTAACAATTATAGTCTCTGGATGGGCAGTCATGGCAACTCTTAGTAGTGCTGAGGATAGAACTCTGGAAGAGCAGGCAAATGGAGATTTCGCACAAAGTTCGCATGAGAGCAATGATGGAAAAGTATTGATTCACTCAACTACGTATGTTGGCTTTTTCCAGTCGTAAGCACTAAGCTCATCAAAACCACTGGCTTTTTACATGTTCAGGGCAACACTGGTGTTCTGAGAAATGAAAATGAAAATGTTCTCTCTCTTTTTTAAGGTCAGGCATCAGGGGGATTGGTCACGGCAAATATTTTCAGAAGGAAAGCTACCACCAAACCACCTATGCATAAAACAAATAGATTCTTTCATAAAGCCCTGAGTAACCCGAAGTGAGATCATCTACTAATGAACTCTGGTTCACTAGGGAAGGTGGGAAATGAGAGAGAACTTGGGATGGAGGACTGAATCTCATCTGATTTCTCATTGGATCTTGCTACAGGCCACTGAGCTTAAAATACAGAGAGTGTCACAAACACGGAATCATTTGAAGACTGATGTTTTTTATAAACCAATCCTGTGTACCCTGGCTTTTGCCATGGGTATGTGATCTCACTTTGAATCTAAATCAAAGCATCTTAAGCTGTGGGTCGTGACCCTGTATAGGGTCACATAACTAAATGTAGGGGTTGAGAAATTATGATTTATTATGTTTGTATATTTATTTTATATACCTATATAGCTGGGGTAGCGTAAAAATTTCTTGGGTGAAAAGAGGTTGTTTAAGAAGTTTAAGAAGCTCTGCTCCAGATAATAACGGGGCTAGGATCTGACATAGGACTTTCTAAAACTCCCTATTAAAAAAAAAAAAAAAAGAACAAAGACACTACACCTATGGCACCAGAAGTGAATCAATGGGAGCTGATCTGGTATGAATCAATAGATTCCTTTGGCTTTTTAGAAAAGATTTGGGAGACGCTATTCTGACTTCATGAATGGCCAGGGCTGGAAAATTTCATTTCCTACTTCCCCCAACAATGGGAGAACAAGAAGTTCTGAAATGGATTTAGTCAGGGATACCAACTTGTTCATAAACCAATTCGGGTGCCAGATTATTGTAAATTTTATCTTCCAGATGATTTTTTAATTGAGACATGACCCACATGCACACATGATGGGGGAAGATATTCTCTTATTGTTGTTTTTCCAGATTTTTTTTTTCATTGTGGTTTCACTGGCCTTAGGATTCCCCCACTATGAAAACTCCTAACTAAAAATGTTATAATACAGTTTAGCAACTCTTTTATAACTTAAAGTCTTAAGGAGTTTCTGAGAGTGGGGTAGTTACATGATGATGATGATTACTTATATGTAAGATACTATGCTAAGCAATTTATAATTATCTTATTTGTGTCTCACAACAATCCTAGGAGGTAAATGCTATCGCTATTGCCATTTTACAGTTAAGGCCAGTATCTATCAGATGCCAATGTGAGTCTGAATTTTTCTAATGTTAAAGCCTGTGCTCTAATCCCTACAGCCTGCTTCCTTACCAATTTTAGTAGACACTTTGAATATTAAATCTCTACTTTTCTTTTCAATGAGGTTCATTTGCCTCTGTCAATCTTTTGAGTTTATAAGTGAGCACTCTAAATAAAGTAATCTTTATTACATGGTGTTGACCTGTTTCAAAAAAACAATCTCCTTTAAAATCATATAAATAATAAATAAAATAATAAATTATTCTTTAAAAACTGTGAAGCAAAACTGGATGACATGGATCTTAGCTGGAATGGATCTCATGATAAAATCCAGCCAAAACCCTTTCCCTTCAGATGAATAAATGTATAATCACTCCCATATTTTAGATATAGTATCCGATGTGCAGAATTTGCTTGGCTTATGTGCAGCTCACACAGCTATTACATGTCAGAGTGTGAACTAAAATCCATGTCTCCATATTTTTAGCATGGTTGGTTACAATCAATCCAAACATTACTCATATCTTTTAAGTCATATAATAATAATTAAATAATAATTAAAATTGCTAGCATTCATAAAGGTCTGTAAGGCTGACAAAGCACTTTGTAAATATTATCTTATTTTATCCTCATAATGACCTTGGGAGGTAGAGGCTATTATTATCCTCATTTTACAAATGAGACTGACCAAGAGTTAAGTGGCTTAGTCAGGCAAGTTAAATGTCTAAAGCCAAATTTGAATTCAGGCCATCCTGACTCCAGGCCCAGCGCTTTATGCACTGTACCACTTAGCTGGCTCAAAGATCGGGACCCCCACTTCTGTACAAGCTGTGCTGCTACCTGAGTCACAGGATTCTTTTTCTTTAAAGTACATTTGGCTTCATATTCAGGTCTCAGTTGGAGCTGCTGCTGTTCTTCCTCGAAGTCCACCAAATCCCACTCATACTCCAGTCGGGCTTGGCGTCGTTTCCAAAACTCCAGGAATAACGTAACTACAAAGCGAGGATGGAGGGGTGAGAAAGAAGAAAGGGAGGAAAGAAGGGAGAAAGGGAGACAGACAGACAGATGAGAGAGACACAGAAACAAAGACAAAAAGAGACAGAAAAAGACAAAGAGAGACAGAGAGAAACAGAGACAAAAAAGAAAGGGATAGAGATAGAGATAGGGAAAAACAAAGAGAAACAGAGACAAAAAGAGACAGAAAGACAAAGAAAGAGAGAGCCAAAAAAAAAAAAAAAAGATAGAGGGAAAAACAAAGAGACAGACCCAAAGGAAGAGAGAGAGAGAGAGAGAGAGAGAGAGAGAGAGAGAGAGAGAGAGAGAGAGAGAGAGAGAGAGAGAAAACAGAGAGCCAAAAAAAAAAAAAAATGGGGGGGGAAGAGAGAGAGAGAGAGAAACAGAAAACAATGTTGTAAAATTACTACACAAATCTTAAAAATTGTTCTCATTCTGTACACCTCATTCTGTATCACAGACAACTTTAGACAACTTTGAAAGACTGCAAGTCCCTGATAATACAATTTCCTGCCTTGATTTCAGAAGATTCTTGAGGAAGCATGCTATCCATCTCCCAACAGAGGAGGGCTTAGATTCAAGGCACAGAATGAGACACATTTTGGGGTATGGCCAATGTGGGAATTTGTCTTCCTTCACTAAGCTTATTTATTACAAAGTCTGTTTAACATTTTAAATTGAGGGAAGGCATGAAGTAAGTAAAATAAATGCTGGTTAGTTGAAAAATCAAATCAAATGAAACCAAAAAGCCAGTTCTTTAGCAGTAACCTAAGAAGAAAAGGTCATTCCTGGCCTGGTTTTTCCTTTCCTAACATGTTTACCATCTGAGCTACAGCAGCTTCTTGAGGCTTCTTGTTCCCAACTGCACCTTCAGCTTTTCACAATTTTGACACAGGTTAGCTCAAAACCCCCAGGCCAGGCTCTTCAGCCACAGTGCTCTGGGTTTCTTTCCAAGACTGTAAGCTACAGTGAAGGTAAAGCTCCCTACAGCAATGGAATCAACATCCAGGCCTAATTTCTGCCTCTAAACTGGAAAAGAGCAAGACAATCCAATGCTTCTGAAAGACATTGGTTTTGACATCTCTCCGTCCTGAGGCTGGAAGGAAGCTGAGCTGATACCCAAAGCTTATGCTTCAAACAGTAATAACTTGGGTTGGGAGCAGGAGAACATCAAATAGAGACTGCAGAGCTGGACTTTGCACTGGTGCAAGTCTCCCCCTGGATGGGTCAAATAACATCTGTGACCTCAAGTATCTGAGGCTTTATCTACTAAGGCAGCCAGGAGTTCTCTCTCAAAAATATTTGACAGAACAATGCAGGATTCACTCCAAGTGGTAATATTAGGTTTTTCCTGTATTTCTAGAAATCTTGCAGACAAAAAAAAAAAAAAAATCACAGAATTCTGCACATATAGTTTTCTAGCTGCAAGACCATGGGCAAGTCACTTAACCTCAATGCTCCATGAGGGGTGGGGCTGGACACCAAGTCACTCCAATTTTCTGGCCTCAATTTTCTCATTTGTATAATAAGACAGGTCAGCTAGCTTTTGAAACAGCTAGAAAACACGGTGGTAAGACTTCTGGGTTCAGAATGGTCAGTAGTAAGTTCATATTTGGCCACAAACACTAGCTTAGGGAACTTGGGCAATTCATATTAAATCTCTATTTGCCTCAGTTTCCTCAATTATAAAGTAGGAACACCAATAACAACTATCTTTCAGAGTTGTTGTGAAGATTAAAAGAGATAATATTTGTAAAGTGCTTTGCACAATGCCAGGCACATAGTACTTGCTAAATAAATGCTTAATTTATTTTTTATTCCTTTCTCCATTCTTTCTTCTCTCCTTTTTCTTTCTTCTTTCTATTCCTTTTCTCCCTTTCTCTTTCTTCCTTCTATCTCTTCCTTTCTTTTCCCAGTTTTTCACTTCTTTCCTTCTTGCTTTCCTCCCTTCCTGCTTCTTTCCCTAACTTTCCTTTCTTCCTTTCCTTTCCTTCTTTCCCTATCTTCCCTTGCTTTTTTCCTTTCACTTTTCTCCAACTTTCCTTTCTTACCTCTTGCTATACTTTTCCTTCTCTTGCCTTCTCTCTCATCCTTTCTTCCTTCCTTTCTTTCTTCTTTGTTCCATTCCTCCCTTCTTTTTCTGAGGTCCCTTTCAGCACTAGATCTGTAACTCAATGATCCTCTATCAATTCACTTCCTTTTCCTAGGGAAATCACTTTTCCTTATTTGTAAAAATAAATACTGGCCTAAATAGCCTCTGAGGTTCCTTTTAACTCTTAATCTATGAAGCTTCTTGCATAAGTAAAATAGAATAAAAACTCCTATTTGCATTTAGGGTTCATCATGTTGCTCTAAGGTAGACAGTGTATCATTATCCCCATTTTATAGGTGAAGAAACTAAGAGTCTGAATTAGAATTTGATGGGATTTGAAGTCTCCTGAATCTAAGTCCAATATGCTCTACGTCATGTAAGTTCTCTAGGAAATTACAATAAAAATGTGATGTGAGTTATTGAATTGTAAATTTTTTTTCAAGCAGAGGATTTCTTTTTACTATCCAAGCCATTGCCCCATCTTACCACTCAATCCCAACTTCTCTGAGACTGGGTCTTCCCATCTCACAAGAAAAGCAAAGTACTTTCTCAAGAAGCACATTTTAGAAACTGCTCTTGAAAGCCATTTAGTACAATCAATATATACTGATAACTTCATCACAAAGGGTTGGTCATCTAAATAATTCAGGAGGAGAGGCTGGGCAGAAGAGTTTTGTTAAGAGCCAAGGATGTGGTTTGGTTCTGAATGATAGAAGTGGAAAGTCCATTCCCATTTGGAATCCATCCAGGTGAGGATGGAGACTTCTCCAGATGCTCAGTGGGATCAAAGAATGGGAGGTCTTAGACTACTTCCAGAATCACTTCTACAGGTGTCATATTATTGAGATCTGGGCTTTTAGACAAGAACAAAAGTTTCTCCCATTTTTGTTGTACTTTTTTGGGGGGTCTAGTTTTCATCATTAGAGAAGATTATTCAAAATACTTTTACATTTCCAATAGGTTCTTGGGCCCTATCATCTAACTAAGGGAGTATGAAAAAATATGGGTCTAAGATTGAGTGATACTAAGCAAGTAAACTAAGTCCTTTGTGTTTTTGTTTACTGAGATACAAAGTGAGACACTGACATTATTGGCCAATGCGTGGAAAACATGAGACATTTTAGGGGCAACTAGGTGGTGCAGTAGATAGAGCACCAGCCCTGAAGTCAGGAGGACTTGAGTTCAAATCTAGTCTCAGACATTTAACACTTCCTAGCTGTGTGACCCTGGGCAAGTCACTTAACCCCAATTGCCTGGGGGGAAGAACCATGAGACATTTTGTGTGAAACGGAGATGAATTTAATTCAAACCCAAACTGGGTTCTGAGTTTCTTGTTAGGAAACAACTCCGTGTGACAAGGTGGAAACTTTGTAACTCAATGGCGGATTCCCTTTATTTATGGAATCGAATTCTTTCTTTTCTCCTACTATATATGGAGCACAATAGAGTCACATTGAGCTTTAAATATAACACCTCGTTTGAATTAGGGGCTACATATATCCCTATTTTATAGATGAAAGTATTGAAAGTTAAGCGAATGGGCCAAGATTATATAAGCCACAAGTGACAAAACTGGGTTTAAATCCAGATCTTCTGACTCCAAAACATACTATAAACTTGCTGAAAGTCCATAGCCAAGGTTGCCCCTCCAGACCTGGTAATTTCAATATATCATGGATTTATAAGTCTAATGCTGAAAGAGTTGCCAGGGACCACCTATTCTAATTCCTTCATTATACACATAAGTAAACTGATGTCTAAGTAAATGAAATAACTTATCTGAGATCACACATTTCCCCTTTTCTTCCATTCCCTTCCCTTCCTTCTTTCCTTTTTTTCTTCCTTCCTATCTCCCTCCCTCCCTTCCTCTGAAAAATTATATTTTATATATGAAGCAAGAAACTTCATAGATTAAGAGTTAGAAGGGACCTCAGAGGCCATTTAGGTCAAGTAGTTTCCCCGATTCCAGAGTCAGAGCTCTTTCTCTACGTGATGCATGTGCATGATTTAGTTTTTAAAGAAATGTCCCGCAGGAGAGGAGCTCAAATCTGTAGCCACTAAAGGTCTACAAATACGCCCAACTCTCATTTTCATGACCCTGGCCACAATATACCTTTTGTAGTAGCTTGTACATAATAAACACTTAAGGATTAAATGTTTGTACAGTAATTGTAAGCTCTTTGGGGGCAGAAACCAGGATTTCTGTATCTCTCCCATTGATGCGAATGATGTACATCATTTCATTGAATTCCCAAGTGGTGAATGAAAGACATACAAAACTTCAAGTGCAAATCAGTTCTCTGCTACACTGGCAATCCCTGAAAGAACCACTTGATGGCAGCATTGTCAAAGTACCTCTCCCAGAGTCTTCATTGGGGATGTCAGCCAGTCTCTTGAATTTTCAGATAGGACACATTTTATAATTGATGGGAGATGTTACAATAATAATCTGCATACTATATTAACTGAGAGGTAAAAGCTTGGTCACCCAGAAAGAAACTGTTTCAACAACAGCAGTCTTTTAAAGTATCTACTAAGATGCCCAGAAGGAGGATAAGAATTTTTCTTTTGCCTCTTTTGGTATCCCCTTCTGTGTCTGGTACGTAGAAGGTGCTTAATAAGTGCTTATTGATGAATTATTGTTTCCCCCATTAGATTGTTAACTGTTTAAGGCCATAGGTTGTCTTCTGACTCTTTTGGTATCTTCTGGCTTAGCACAGTGCTTATTGATAAGATTGTTATTTTTCCTATTAGATTGTTAACTTAAAGCTTAAAGCCATAGATTGTCTTCTAAGTCTTTCTGTATCATAGTGCTAAACACAATACCTGACACACAGTAGGTACTTAATAAATGTTGCTGGATCGAGGTTAAAAACAAAAAGAATTTGTGTCCCTGAAGTTAGAATCCAAACAGATTTTTTAATAGGTCTTTTGAAATATTAAAATAAATTTTCATCTTTGGGCTCTCCAAGTAAGAATCACAGAACATGAAAGAGGTTTTGAGATATCAGGATTATCAATTAGCCATCAATGGTTATTATTCCACCTTCTCATTGTATAGGTGAGAAGACAGAGGTTGAATGAATCAACACTATAAAGTCTGTTCCATCTCTGAACTATGCAAGAGTATGAGATGACCTTATGGTCCCTTCCAACTATAGATTTATGATCTATAATGATACATCCTGAAAAATCCAGAAGTGGGTTTCGATGGCCTATGATGTCAAGATTTACTTTTATTGACCCACCAAATCTGGAACAATCTTTTTCTGGAAGTACTACAGAATCCATTAATTTCAGCTTCCTCTGTATCTTTATCCTTATTTCACACATCCTGTATTCTAGCCTCTATACTCAACAGTGCAGGGTAAGCTAAGCCTCTTAAACTAGTACATAGACATACTTATAGTTCTGTCAGCTCTTCTACTTATCATTACAGTATATGGCCTACAAATGTTTTTCTATGGCTAGGAAAATACATGGTTGGTTAGCGATAAGCCTAAGTTTAGCAAGGCTAGTCCTTAAACAAAAGATGGGTCATTGGCAAGACTGTACTCTATTCATCTTAAGACTGTTGCTCCTATAAAGCTAAAGGGGGATTGTATTAGAGCTGCAATGATGACTAAACCTATGTGGCTTACAGAGGAGTAAGTAGTGAGAGATTTTAGATCTGTTTGTCACAGGCAAATAGAACTTGTCATAATTATTCCCCAAAGTGAAAGGATTATAAATGAGTATAAATGTCTGAGGTAGGATAAACCCAGGGCTTCTGTCTTGAGAACTGGGCCCTTTTCCATTGGACCAAATCTCCTGTGTCACAGATATTTAATAGAAACTTGTTGGATTGAATCGGAGCAGTCATAATTGAAAAGACTTTTCACTTATTGCATAAATATCTATTTTTCCTTCTCCACTTCCCATAAGTTCATAAGTTAAAATGTAGTATATTGGACCTGTAAGAAAAGCTATTTTCCCAGGACCACCTTCAAGATCTTATGGGCACTTCTAAGTCACAATGAAGCATGAGAATAATGTAGTAATGGCATTGGTATGATGATTTGTTTTGTTTTGGACTGGTTAATTGGTGATTTAATCAGGGGAAGGGATTCCAAATGAAGAAATTCCCTCTATCATTAGTATCTGTTCTGCAGCTAAAAGTCTTCACAAGCAACTATGTTTGGAGGTAAGACCTGAACTAAAATCTTCCTGACTGAGGTCACTGTTTACTGTGTTGTGCAGCCTTTCATTTTTATTGCTACATTTTAAAAATCCATTTTGTTTCGCTTAAAGAATCAAATCAGTCAGTAATGTTTAAAAATTTCATTATTTAAGGAGGTCTTTCATTTCAAATCACAGAAATTCGGAAGTAGAAGGGATTTTTGAGGTTATGTAGGACATTTGCCTTAATGCATGAATTCTACTGGTAATTCCTCTGAAATCATCTAGTCTCTACTGATGAAGAGAGCCCATTACATTATGGATCAATGCATCAAATGATGGAAAGGTTGAATTGTTAAAACATCTTTCCTAATGATGAATCCAAAACTTACTCTCTATGGCTTATATTCCCTGGTTTAATTCTGGTCTCCAGAACCCACAGAATAGTACAAATTGTGATGCTTTCAAGGTGGCCTATGAACTTAGGAGATCATTTCCATTGTGAGAAGTCTCTTGGAGGACATGGGGACAGATGTAATGCAGTCTTTGAAAGAAGCGGGTCCCAATGCAGAGAGAGGGATAGGGATTACAACTGTGATCTCATTGGTGAAGTGAGCTCTCAGGGAGGAACACCATCTATCAATGCAGAATGTTACCTTCTCTGAAATTTAGTGTCTTAGAGAATTCCCTGCAACACTGAGAAGTTACAAAACTAACCCAAGATCACAGAACCAATGAGAGAGAGGAGCGTTTTGTACCCAGATCTTCCATTACACCATGATGCCGTTCATTTCTGTGCAGAGATACTCACCCCAAATTCCCATGAATATTGCAAAAAAGAGGGTGGCCACGTTATCAAACAAATGCGAATACTGCAGAGGAAAAGACAAAGAAGATTCATCAATCACCAGCTAGCACTAACATCCCAATGAGCCTCTCAATCTCTCCAGTCCAAAGAAGGATACAGACCCGTGAGGATTCACATGTGGTATTCAATTTCCAATATTCACATTTCACATCACAGAGAGGGCACATGATGATCGCTCCTCCAATGGATTCATTGCAGATTTCTATGCTGCGAGGGAGACAAAGACATGGAATTGAGAGACATGATGGCACATAGCGGGTAAGGAGCCCAGCTTAGTTGGAATGTAAAATAACTGAAAGACAATTATATGTAATAAGCTTAGGAAGGTAGGAAGGAGAGCTTGTGGAAGGACTTCCAATACCAAACAGAATATACACAAATAAAATAAAGCTGCTGGGGTTTATTGAGTACGGGGTAGCATAGCCAGAACTGAGCTTTAGGAAAATCACTTTGGCCACTAGTTGAAGGTGGATTGGAAAGGGGAGAGATGCAAGGCAAGATACTCTCTTTAGAAGACTGGAAAACTACCACAGGAATTTTTTGATGTAAAGATGAAGTTCTGTGCATGAACAAACCTTTTCATGTTTTGGAAGAGGGAAGGGATCCTTACCTGCTCATGTTGCCAGTCATCGTTATCAAACCATAGAAAAAACAGATTGCACCAACGACGGCGGCAAAGAATAACATCTCAGTATAGAATCCCAGCCAGGCAAAATAGATGCCAATTCTCTCTCCATAATATCTCCTGTGGAGAACAGGTAAAAACAGGTTCAGAGACAAAACTGGCTTCCCAGGGCAAACTCTAGACAGTGCAGTGGAAAGAATTCTGAATTTGGAGTCAGGGAAAACAGGTTTGAATTCAAATCCTGATGGTTACCACCAGTGTGATGTTGGGAAAGTCATGTAATTAAAACTACACATAATTTTCCTTCTCTGGAAAATCTCTTTAGTTCCTTCCAGATTGAAATCTCTTGATCCTATGGAGTTTCAACTCTGAATAAGGTTTCAAAAGTGCTTCTAAAGCTAGATGGTGCAGTGGATAGAGAACCAGCCCTTTAATCAGGAGGACCTGAGTTCAAATCTGGCCTCAGACACATAACACTTCCTAGCTGTGTGACCTTGGCAAGTCACTTAATCCCAATTGCCTTAAGAAGGAAAAAGTGCTTCTATGGTTTTTCTTCTCAAATACAAATCAGACAGGTTTCTTCCTTCCTAGAACTAGAAGGGACCATAGTGAGAGTTTAATCCAATTCTCTCATTTAATATAGACAGAATAGATAAATCAAGATATGTTTAGTTTTCATATCCTCATTTGAACAACAGGGCAACTAGGTAAGTGGCAAAGTGGATAGAATACTGAGGCTAGAGTTCGGAAGATTCATCCTCCTAAGTTCACATCCAGCCTCAGACACTTGTTAGTTGTGTGACTCTGGACCTCAATTTCCCCATCTGTCAAAAGAACTGGACAAGAAAATGGCAAAACATTTCAGTATTTTTTCCAAGAAAATTCCTAATGAGGATATGAAGACTTTGGACATGACTGAAAAACAACTAAATATCAACAACATATTCCTCACTCAGACAACTTAAAATAATAATAATTTTAAAAATTTAAAAGAGAGGAGGGAAAGCAGTTTGCTGAAATTAATCAAACATATCATCCAATTCGATAGTATAGATAGTATTTTCCTCACAAAGTACTCTACCACCACAGAGAGGGAAGAATAAGTACCAAACTTTTTTGCTTTTTCCCAATAATCTCAACTTGACTTAGCTAAGATCACAAAACTAGTCTAACAGAATTAGATTTAGAAACTACATTTCTTGACTCCCAGACTATTACTATTTTCTCCCCATACCAAATGCCTCACCATCCCTAGAGACTCATCCAAAGAGATTTCCTTCAGTCATAGAGAAAATTTCATGAATAAGTCTGTTATTAGACATTTCATTCATAGTCTACAGAACTGTTTTCCAATCTAACTCTTAGCTAGTATCGAAGTAAAAAGCTTTCTGAGAAAAGAAGGAAAAGGAGCTTTTGTGTAGATATCTCCACCAGCCAATAAGTCTGCTTATACAAGCTTCTGTTGGGAGCATGGATTGGAGCAAAAAAATGGCTTCCAGTTCTTGTTTAGAATTTTGAGATAGTCATCAGTTTAAGGAAAGGGCTGTGGATTGGGGTTGGAAGGCAAAAGGAGAAGTCTTTTGAAAATAAATGCCTTCCTCTTTGCCTAGGCTGTCTTCTCCTGGGAAGGAAACATTACATTACAGTGATAGAGTCAGTTGATGTATTGCTTAGTTTTACTAATCTACTTTTTAGACTTCTTTTTTTGAAATTTTTTGCCACAGGGGATGGTCTGGAAAGGAATATATTTGGAAATGAAGATGAAATACTAAAATAAAACATTGTTTTAGCTAATATAGCATCATTCGGCCCAAAAATAAAATCCATGATTAATTAACCACTCTATCTTTTTTAGAATATTAGGCATACAGGGCTTGGAGAAAGTTGTTGCCTCCAAAAGAATTTACAGTAAATTGTTGTTGTTATCCTTGTAGCTAGATGGTGTAGTGGTTAGAGTACCAGGTTTGGGGTCAGGAAAATTCATCAAATCTGGACTCAGTCATTTACCAGCTATTTGATTCAGAGCAAGTCACTTCACCTACTTGCTTCAGTTCCTCTTCTGTAAAATGAGCTGGAGAAGAAAATGGAAACTATTCCAGAATCTCTGCCAAGAAAACCCCAAATGTGGTCATGAAAAGTTGGATAAGACTGAAAAATCTGAAGATCAACAAATCGCTTCATAGAAGAGCTGCACTGAAAATGCACTCCTTCCAACAAAATTTCCCTAGAAGTTCTCTTCCCAATGGCATTCCAAAGAAAAATGGATGAGTTTTTAGAAGAAAAAGACAACAGCATTTTTCATTTTGAGGGAAAATCAACCTTAGGGAATTAAGAAGCTTAAGTTTAGGGAAGAAAACCACCAACAGGTTGATAATTATAGGAAATGACATACTCATTCCTCTTGACAGCTGAAATCCACCAGGGCCAATTGGCCAAGGCCTAAATAATAGAAAACATACTTGCTAATGTTGTATCTGGGGACTGAGGCCCTGTGCAGTAGACAGTACCTTTGAAGGAAAGAAGATCACCACTGGGCTTTTCTGGGGAGCTGTTATCATAATTTTGCATCTATTAAGCCTCTTCTCTCTGATTTTTCTTTCCTCAAATACAATAAAATTAATAATCCTTTCACAAACACATGTTAAACTTGCCCATGGAGAGGAAGATCAATGAATTTCAAATATTATCTGGTATTTTACCTTGAATGAACCAGACAAACAAATTCAAAATAGGTGTTTAGGGAAATTCCAATAGAAATACTAATAAATAGTATGATGTGAGACAGTTTTCCTTTCTACCTTCCAATATGGTCACTGAACATTTATAGTCATGTGAGCCAATAAGCATTTTTAAAATACCTATTATATTCAAGGCTCTTTGCCTAGCAGACACTGTACAAAAAAAGCATAAAACAGTCTTAGCTGTCAAAGAAATCATTCTTTTCATTTTTTTTTTTTGTTGTTGTTGTTGTTGTTGAGGCAATTGGGGTTAAGTGACTTGCCCAGGGTCACTAGTCATTGTCACTGATCACAGTCATAGGTCAGCTAGTAAGTATTATGTGTCTGAGGCCAGATTTGAAGTTAGATCTTCCTGACTCTGGAGCCAGTGCTCTATCCACTGTGCCATCCAGATTATATATATATATATATATATATATATATATATATATATATATATATATATATATATATATATATATATGTCATCATAAACATATGTCATTATATAGATATAGATATATACATAATATGTAAATATGGGTGGATAGGCACTATATATAGTGAGAGAGAGAGAGAGAGAGAGAGAGAGAGAGAGAGAGAGAGAGAGAGAGAATATTAAGAAAGTAAGCAAGATCAGGAAATCCTTCTTGTAGAAGGTAAGATTTTAGATGGACCTGAAGGAAGTCCAAATAAGGACTTAATAAATAAGGGAAAATAAGGGAAGGTAGGGAAATAAGGAGATAGAGCTATGGAGCACAGCTCCTTTATAAAGGACAGATTTATAATAATTCAAGATGCGACTTTATTAGGATAAGGAATCTCTACACTCTTAGAAAGTGCAAAACAAACCACACCTTTAACGGATGTTTTTCAAGAGATAGGATGCAAAGGATCTGTGGTCTCTTCAATATAATCCCTGCATCATTGCATTTCAGTATAGGGTAACTGCTTCCAAAAGGAACAATAATTCATCTTAGGAGATAAATCCTCCTGTCGGTCAAGGGAATTGTGTAGAGTCATATAGCTAGTCAGTTTCAGAGCAGGGATTTGAATCCAGATTATCCCAACTATGTCTACTACACAGTATTATTATATATTATATATAATATATATTATCATATTATATTATATAAATATGCCTTATTTTGAATAACTTTGAAGATTATTGGGCCTCTTCACTAAGTAAGTCATCCTGGTGACCAAATTTCTAATGATGATTAATAAAATGATATCCTATGGAAATGCATTTTGCATGTAAAACCCACGTCAAATTGATTGTCTTTTCTATGGAGGGAGAAGAGAATTTGGACCTCCAAGTCTGAAAAAATGTCAAAATTTGTTTTTACGTGGAAGTGGAAAAATAAAACACTGAGTTAAAAAAGAAAAACAAAGAAATACAATGGTATCCTAATCCCACCTGACCTTCTACAATTCAACATCAGTTTTTGCAGATGGGAACATAATACCTTTAGTTGCAGACACTTCATTGCTAACAAGTTAGGGCTTGTTTTGGTTCTCCTACAATTAAAACCTTGGGAGAACTGAACTACCAGCAGATGGCAGCCAAGATGAAACCAGAAGATCATGAGGGAGACCGTTCAAATACAATGTGATATAATCTTAGACCAAGAATTGGAAAGGGACTTGGAAGTCATCGAGTTTAATATTCTATTTTTTTAATGTTATTTATAATATATAATTATATTTATTATATATATATATATACACATATATATACACATATATATATATATAAATATAATAAATACATAATATATTTATTTATATATTTAATATATTACTATACAGTTAAGGAAATTGAGACCTAAGTGGTTAACTGAAATATAACATGCTTCTGGATTGGGACTAATTTTTTTGCCATTTTTTTTGTACATCCAAAACTTAGCAAGTGCCTGAAATATGGTGAGTGCTTAATACACAATAATTGACTTGAGTTGCTTAGTAACATAGAACTAAGGTATACACACACAGGTAGTACTTATCAAGGGCAGAATTTGAAATCAGAACCTCTGTCTCCCGAAGTGATGCTGTTTCTTCTATAACAAAAGAGAGGAGGGGGGGAGAGATAGAGAGAAGGGAGGGAGGGAAGGAGGGAAGAAGGGAAAGGTATAGGAGAGGTGGGAGAGAGGAAGGGAGAGGGAAGGAAAGAGAGATCGGATCCAGTACTATCAAGTGAAAAAGGAAGCCCTAGTGACATTTCATCCACACTGATACTCCTGGAAGTAACTTACCTGATGAGATCTAAAGGCTGCTCCTTATAAAACCGCAAGAAACGAGCCCATTCGGTATAGAGGGTATACCGCTCATTGCCAGAGTTTTGATCCTTTGCTTTTTTCCAATACTGGCACTGTAGAAAGTCATTAATATGAAACAGAGAAGACAAAACAGAAGGTAATATTGAGGTGAGTGTCTCCCAGTCATCACAGCATAATGCCTGGGGTGGAGGTGGGGTTTGGTGTAGGGTATACGTTAGCTTGAACACTTCCTATTTAAGATTCTAATAACTCATTCATTTAAAATGAATTCTCTGCCAAGGAGGAAATCAGAAATGGCACTTGATGAAAGGCAATACTTTCTCCTTTATCATTCTATGAAACAGGGCTTTGGTGTGTATTACATTGTCTCTTGTACCTAGAATACTCTCTCCTATCTAGATGCAGCAGTTGGGTGGTACAGTGGACAAATTACTGAGTCCAGAATCAGTAAAACCAGAGTTCCAACATGACCTCTGCTTAACAGCCCTGTGATACTAAATGAGTCACCCCGCCTTTGTTTGCCTCAATTTCCTCAACTGTAAAATGGGGATAATATTAGAATGCCTGATCAAAATGCATGGCCACACTGATCATGTCTGACAGTAGTCTCCACTCTATGGCTGTTTTCTGCTACTTCTGTACCAAAAGGAAGGAGGTAAATATCTCATGCTACTTAGCAATTATGCCCCACTCTGAAAATTCTCTAAAGTTTTATGTATATGTACATATGTATATGTTCAAAACATACATGTATATGCATGTATGATTTGCTTTTTTCATAACAATCACAGATTTTGGTTTTTATATTCCTTTAAGTTTTACAGAACATTTTTACCACAACCATCATTTGTAAAATAGAGAATATATGTATTAATTCCCCCATTTTCTAGATAAGGAATTACTGAAGCTTAGAAAGATGAGGGGACTTGGCTAGCATTACTCAATTAGCAACAGAGTGGGATCTGAACCCAGATAGCTTGCCTCCAAGTTCACTGATTTTTCTGGGTTTACTTCCCTATATTAGAAGACTTTAAAAGTAGGAAGCAGTCATCCCTCTTCTCTCTTCCCCAGAGTACCAATAATGTAACTGTATTTTCGTAATCTCCACAACTTGGAGTATTTGAATGCAGGAAACTGTCAATAGAGTGGATACATCCATTTCCGGGCACCACATTTGAGAAAAGACATTCACAAAGTAGACTGTCTCCCAACTGGGCAGCAGTGCCATAAGGGAACTGGCTTAAGGACTTAAGACTCTGAGTCTCTAAGAGAAGTCTTGAGAAGAGAAAGACAAGATAAGAGCTGTCTTTAAAGGATAGGAACACTACCATAATGGAAGAGGGAGATTTATAATGCTTGGCCTCCAAAGGCAAAATTCATACCATGTCAGCAGTTGCAAAGAGGGAGATTTCAGCTAATATAAAGAGAAGTTCTTAGGCATTAGAGTTGCTCAGACTCTGAATGGGCTGTTTCAAGATGTAGTGATATGTTCAAAAAGATGCTGGCAAACCATTCTACCAATGAGATTTGGGAGGAGAAATTCCTGTTAGGATATGACTTAGTTGTCACTGAAGACATCCTGTGGTTGCTCAAGGGCTGACTCATTTGCATCAGGCCAGTTCCAAGCATTACTGTCAAAGGGGAATTCCTCTTGGTCCATAGCCAAGGCTGCGAAGCAGCTTTTCTTGCCTTTGTGATACTAAGAAACATTTCGACTCACTTCCGCCATGCCATAAACCACCATTCACATCAGAAAAATCTGCCAGGATTGTGTAGAAGACCCTTGATTTTCCCATGTGTATCATTTTTTCCTACATTTAAATGATCTCAAATTATGATAAGTATCTCAAAGAATATGTACTATAATAAGAATGGCCTGATTGTTTCAATAACTCTTAAAATAGACTTTATTTCTTGTGAACAGATTAGTGACACTGCTTTTGTCCATTTGTAAATATGGGTGGATAGGCAGCCATCCAAATTTCCATGGAATTTTCTGCTTTCTACAGACTATCATGTGATGTCTCTTATAAAGTAAAAGCATCTCTATAGGTCCTTTAAAATTAAAGAAATAGAAACGTATCTGGGTTGGACCATTAAACAAAAATCCCAGAGGAATGACCAAGTCCTAGGGGATGAGTCTCCATACTTTACACTGAAGCCTTTTGTGAATATTGTTTACCACTGACAATAACAGACCATTCATTGAGTCCCATCTTCCAAATGAGATAAGAAGACCAGTTTCACTACTATTTATTGGCAGACTGGCTGAATGCTAGGTGCATCTCCAGGGATGGGCTTTCTGAAGTGGCTTATTGTGTACCATGAAAATGCCTGCTGTGAGGAAGTGGGGGGGAGGTGGCTACTAAACTCAGCCTTTCCATGTGTAAACAGTGATCTACAGTAATTATTAAGAACATTCTATTTAGGGGCAGCTAGGTGGCGCAGTGGCTAGAGCACCAGCCCTGAAGTCAGGAGGACCTGAGTTCAAATATGACCTCAGACATTTAACACTTCCTAGTTGTGTGACCCTGGGCAAGTCACTTAACCCCAACTGCCTCAGCAAAAAATAAGTAAATAAAAATAAAAGTAATAACAGCCAAATAAAATATCTTGGGATTACATAAAAATCACCTTTTTTGTTTGTTTTCTTACTTTTTTTTTTTTAAAGATTAAAATTTACATACTTCTTTTATTTTTAAAAGTTAATCATTTCAAACTTAAATTTTTAATTTATGTTATTTTTATACTTTCCACATTTCTCAAATTTTCCCCCAAGTTTCCTTTTCCCAATGAGTAATTCCTTATGATGAAGAATAAAGGGGAAAAAAAAATTCAACAAAACTAAATATTGTATCAGAAAAGTCTTCATATAACATTGCAGATCTATCCACCCCTACTTCTAAAACAGGTATCCTTAACTTTTTTTTTTTTTAAATTACAGACCCTTTAATCTTGGGAAGGTTATGGACTGCTCTTGGAATATTGTTTTTAAGTGAATAAAATAGAATGTATAAGATTACAAATAAAATTAATTATACTGAAATATAGTGATCAAAGTTATTTTTAAAAACAAATTCGTGGATCCAAGGTTAAGAATTCTAAATACAAAGTGAGATACTTTCAATCCCTTAGTAATGAGTCTTCAAAGTTTTCTAACTAAGATTTAGTTGGAAACACCTATGAGTTATACTCAGCAGTACACTTTTCCCTGTGGGACCATGGTATTTTTTGGCTTTGTCCTTGAAAGAATCTTCAAATATAAATGTGAGAAATCATTTTTAAAACATCAATTTGCCTTTTCTGGGCTTCAGAATGCAACCACTGGGAAAAAAGGAAAAAACAAAATTTCACATTTCCAGAGGGTTTTAAATTTGCAAAGCATTCTTACAATACAATTCCCCTGAGGTTGGTTCTATAAGAATTAACAATCTTATTTTTGTTGCTTGTCCTTTGTTCTGGAAGAGAACCATGACATCAGGGAGAGGATGCCATGACATGCTAGTGAATTGGATTAAAGTGAGGGAGAGTTGGGAAAGCTCACCTGCCTCATTTTCCCTTCCAGAGCCATCTGGGTAATGGCAACTATAGACCAAGACTACTGAAGGAGGCTCTGGATGAAATGGGGGACCTTGTCCTTTTTAAGCTAAGGTCTTTAACAAGTCTCAGATTAACTGAGGCTGCACCCATTTAGTGATTAAAAGCAAGGTAAGAAATGAGGCAAAGAATTTCTTATTTCACTTAGTTTTTAAAAAAATCTAAATAAATGAATGAATGAATCTGAGAGGGGAAGCTCCTCAGAGTTTCCAGCCAAAGCAGAAATGACTGCTATTTACAATCAATCTGAGTCAATCATTTTTATAGATGAGAAAACCGACGTTCAAAGAGAAGCAAATTGGTCAAGGCCACATAAAACCAGGCCTCCTTGAATCCAAGTTTGGAGCTTTTGCCTTTATACCCTCCTTCCTTTCAAGATAATCAAATATCTTAGTACATAGAGGAGAGAGAGGGGAGTATTTAGGGATTTGCTTGGGAGTAGAAATCAAACTCCCTTTCTTTTAAAGGGTAAGCAGTTAACGTTCTCCAGCTCCATTAATGAGTGAAAGAAATGAGCTTAACATGTATTGAGACCAAATCAATACTCACATCATGAAGTGGATAAGCTGCTGTATAGGTACCATTTGTTAGTAGTCTCTTAATGCCAAATTTTTTCTTTCCTTCTTCTGTCCCATAAGGGCACCGTGAGAGAATATAGTAAACCTAGGAGGCAAAAATAAGGGTATCCATTTATTCACTTCAAAATGCATTTTAAATACCTGCTCTGTACAGGGCACAGATAGTACTAGGAATTTAGGGAGACAGAAATGAAAGGAAGTTAAGATAGTCAAGCAAGATATACACAAGATTCCACAATGCAAAATAAAACATCACTAACATTTACATGTGATTTTACAGCTAGAAGCATGTCTTATGAATAAAATGATTGATTGATTGATCAGTGCAACAACCTCATAAGGTTAAGTACAACAGGTATTTTAAAATCCATTTTACCATTAGGAAAACTGAGATTGAGCAAAGTTAAATAATTTCAACATAATAAGTGTTGGAGATAGGATTCAAACACTTCCCTCCCAATTCTAAGTTCAGTGTTCTGACTACTCTACTGCTTCTCAATGATAAAAGTATAAATCACGTGAAGAAAAATAATTTCTGCTCAGGCCAAGAGGTGGCTCAAAGATTCATGCAGGAGTTTAATGTTGGACCTTAAAAGATGCAAACATGGGGGAGATCCTAGAAACAGTCTGATCAAAGACACGAGTGAGTTTGAGTGACAGCATACTAGTCATTTTAACTGTAGAATGAGATCCAAATGGAAAAGAGTGATATTATGTGATACAAAGCTTTGAATGCTGAAGTAAGCAGAATGAATATCTTTTGGTAGACATCATGGAGAGCTTTAAAATGCTCTCAAAGGTATAAGAAGAGACATAGCAAGATCAGATTTGTACATTAGGGAGGATTCCACGGTCACTGATATGAAAGATATAGGGAAGGGAGAAGAGATTAGAGAAAGGAAACCCAGTTAGAAATGAAAAGTAATATATTAATGAAAAAGAGAGTGCATGAATAGAACAATAGGACTTGAAGAAAAGTTGTAGAAGGCAGATGAATACTCGGTATAAGGAAAAATTCCCAACAAACACAGCTATCTAAAAACAGAATCAAGGGAGAAATTTACACAGTATTAAGGAAAAAAAAAACCCTAAGTCCTATTGATAAAATTCATTAAAATTAACAAGTAAAAATATAACAGACCACCCTGAAAGGTAGATTTATAATTTGCCAATAGTCTTCAAGTAAATTCTGGACATCCACTTCTTGAGGAATAATTATCTACATGATAAGGAGGAATTTTTGTTTAAATATGGGCTAGACTCAATGGCCCTTCAGGTCCTTTGCACTCTAATATTCTCTGGGACAGAGGAGAAAAGCATGTGCATTGTGACAGAGAAAGAAGAGCCAAACACTTTGTACTTTGCATATGCTTTTGTGGAAATGAATTTCTTTCAAAAATTATAGAAGGCATAATTACCCATGTTAATGAGCTAGAACTTATGGACTGTCCTTATTTATTATGGGAAATGTCTATGGTTTAACATATTCAGCACAACTTTATCTTCTATGTACATTTGATCCATGTGCTTGTCGACATTATCAGATGTTCCCTGAGCACAGAGCAGCTGGACATTGGGAAGAAGCAGGCCGAAAGCATGTCGGGGTGGGGATGAGGAGGGGGAAGTCAGCAAGCTTTTTTTTTTTTTTTTTTTAATGGTTATTGAATGATTAAATGATTAAATTGAATGATCCAGACATAGAGATAATGTATATGCAGATGACAGATATCTATCAGCTTATCTGTCTAACCATTTACCTGACAAGGAACTGTAATCACACATAAATAAACCTGAGGTTATACAATAAGACACTGTGCTTTCTTGTTTGTGTTCTTACTGCCATTTTGAGAAAAAAAAATCATTTCAATATTTATTATGTAACTAATGCATACAAGTAATTCCATAGGGGAAGTAAGGTAAAGGACGGTTATTTAAAGAAAGAAACAGCTAAAGGGGGGGGGGGGATATGAGCCCCACAAGGGGATTTATGGGATAATTCCTTCTATAATACTATTAGTCAGATAGCCTGTATGTTCCACTGGTATCCCTGTAATCAATCAGAAAGCATTTATCAAGCACCAAGTCTATGATGTTCTATATCCTGGAGACTGATATGAAACTGAACCTGTGATTTCACTGACTCAGGGAAGGAAAGTGCTGAGTGAGGAAGCCTTCTCATCATTGGAGGATGGAAATTCTTCCCCCCCCCCCCCCAGGCTGGGGTTAAGTGACTTGCCCAGGGTCACACAGCTAGGAAGTATTAAATGTCTGAGACTAGATTTGAACTCTGGTCCTCCTGAATTCGAGGCTGGTGCTCTATCTACTGCGCCACCTAGCTGCCCCCACGAGGATGGCAATCCTTAAAATAAAAATAGTTGAAATGACTTGTCCAGCATCACACAACCAATATGCAGCCAAAGGAAGAAATTAATCCAGGTCTTCCTTTGGATTTTATTTGATATATAGTATTACCTCTCAGATGCCAGGAATACAAACAGTCCTTGCTCTCAAAAATCTTACAGTCTATCAAAATTCAGCTAATTTCTAAGGATCCTTCCAGATTCAGTTCTCTTGGATTTTCAATGAGGTACCACTATGGAAACATTTCTGGATCTGATTGGTACATGGGCGAATGGGGGAAGACAGAAGAGAGAAACTACAAGCTCAGAAGAATATTAGGAAGACCTTGTACTACTGTTGGGTGGGCCTCCATGGAAAATTTTAGAAGTATGTGGACAAGAATCGCACAGAACTGAAGGACATGGATGGCTTGCCATCTACATGGCCGAACGAGAATTAGTAATCAAATTACAGCACAAGGCATCAGAAAGAAAAGGAAAAAAAAACACATGAAAAACAAATAATCTGGGGTATTATTTTAACAATCTTAAAATATCTTTGATTTTAAAAATAAATATAAATAAAATATAAAAATATTTTTAAAATATAAAAATTTAAAAATAAAAAGACTTTAAAGACTTAAGAGAGCTTCACTTCTACTAGGGGAAAGAAAACAGCATGTAAACTGAAGAATACCAGACAATTTGAGAGGGGAGAGGACTAAGATGGGAGTGGCAGTGAGAAGGCTTCCTCCCAGAGTATTCCCACTTGCCAGGTCTGGGCTGATGGCAAGTATGGTAAAAACGTGAAAGAGCATGGCTGAAAGTGTTTGACCGAGTTCCTATCTTCCTGGGAACAGCTGAATGATTCAGGTGTGCAACCTGAGAAAGTCCAGGAGCAGGCGCAACCTGAGACTGTGATTTCATTAGATGTCGCTGAATAGACTATGAGAAACAGTGAAGGGAAATCCAGTAAGCATGTGATTCAGCTTCTGGACTTCTTCCCTCTGACTCACGGCCATGGGTGAAATCTTCCAGCCCGGGCTAAGTGGACAGTGTTGACTTTCATATGGGACACGGAGTCAGTAGTTCAAGGGACCTGTGTGTTTAGAGCTACTTCTGGAATGCAAATACAAGTCCTGTTTTGTTTTTCTTTTTCTCATTCTTCTTTTTAAAATAAGCCTGTTGTACACTCTCTGCTGATTAGCTATGTTGATTTTTTTCAGATCAAGGAGGTGAAAGGTGTTGTATACAAGAGTGGTAGTTCTCAGCTGGGAGCCAGGAGTCTCTATTTTAAGTCCCAGCCATCCTATTCATTGTGTGATTTGTTATGACACTAAGGAAAACAGAGAGCTGAGCAAAGCAAAAGTGAATTAGCTCAGAAGAAATGTGAGATGTGCAAAGCAGAGAATCCACCCCAAATGTTCATAGGGACTATCTGTATCCAAACTGTGGCAGAGCATTCTGAGCTCATATTGGTCTGATCAGCCACAGTCAGACACACTGTAACTCAACTCTAACACAGTAATGTGATTTTGGTCCTCTTTGAGAACGAAGGACAACTGATCAACCAAGGAAGACAGAGTAACTGAATCAGGAGAAAGGCAAGATATTGGCTACTGGAGTGATGGTCTAGAGCAGTGGTCCTCAAACTTTTTAAACAGGGGGCCATTCACTGTCCCTCAGACTGTAGAAAGGCCGGACTACAGTAAAAACAAAAGCTCATACTCTGTCTCTGCCCCTCAGCTCATTTGCCATAACCTGGTGGGCCGCATAAACGTCCTCAGCAGTCGCATCTGGCCCAGGGGCTGTAGTTTGAGAACTCCTGGTCTAGAACCTCACTTCTTAAACTGAAGCTCATGACCCAAATGGAGTAAATGTGAGGGTCATGGAATTATAGTTTATTATCAATAAATCATTTATATATTTATTTTATGTATCTATATAACTGTGGTCACATAAAATTTTCTTGGACGAAAAGGGGTTGTAATTGGAAAAAGGTTTAAGAAGCCCATCTCTGGAAGATTATACTAGTCTCTTTCCTACTCTAAAGATTATCTATGAACAGCAGATTACAAATATAGAAAGCAGAAGTTCTGGGCTTGTATTTGTAATGCTAGATATGCTCTACTTATATAAGACAAGGAAGAGACAGAGGAAGGTGAAAGAGACAATAGCACCATAGTGGTATTGTGAAACATTAGGGTGTCTTCTCTGGAGTGTCTACGTTCCTGTTTCCATGTAGTATGCATGCTCTTGAGGAAGTTGTATGTAAGGCAACATTGTAAGTTGCCTGGGTTTTGAGCACATAGAAGATGGAATGGGTTGGCAGTGAGGAATCTGCCAGCAGCAGCTAGATACCTAAAAACATTTTCTAGGTTCTCCCCTTTTCTTAAGGGTATAAATGTTTCAGAGGTTGAAAGATGCTGGTAGGTCTGGGCAAATCATGCATATTATTTCAGCGCTCTAGAATGGGTATGATAATAGTAATAGTTGTTCTATCTCTTCAAAAGATTATAGTAAAATATTAAATAACACAAAATATTAAAATGATTTAAAAAGAGAAAAGCACTATCCACATATATTTATACAGGTTCTAAGTAATAACAATTTACAAAGAAAAAAGTTATGAAGGGAAAGGGCACTACAAATTGGGAGAAAAGGTTTTATTGTTTTACTATAAAAGAGAGAAAACTGTAACCCCCCCCCCAAAATGAATTAAGTTTGGGACCTCTAGTATGAAATAACTAAGGAGTAGCAATATGGTATTAGAGAGCCAACCTTGGCATTAGGAAGATAGATCCAAATCCTGTCTCTGACACAAAAAGATCACTTAATTTTTCAGTGTGTCTCGGCGATGCACAAGGATGATGGTACGTATGGAATGACAACATGCACGAACAGAGGGAACACCCACACCAAGAGTTCCTCAGATTGATAAAATTCAACCCCTCACCTCTCCACACCCCCCTCCCCCCCAAAAAAGTTAGGAAAGACATAAAAGGAAATCAATATCCCCCGAAATTGATCCATCTCATTTCTCATTCTTATCTAGAATCTAGCAAACTACAATATCTTTGGAAGGAAGGACTATATCATTTTTCATCATTGTATCCCCAGTGCCTAGCATGGTGCCAGGTTTTAATAAACATTTACTGAATTATGTTCCAAAAGGATTCTGAGCTCCAAACTGGCAATCAAGACTTTTAAAGCAGCAGCTGGGAGAGAGTGAGAAATTTGGCAGTTTTTATTTTCAGAATCCACATTTTGGTTCCAGGCATTGACTCTGTCTTAATAATCGTGTCAACAACTATCACCTCATCCATTTAGTGATGGAAATGAAGGGCGCTTTTTGGTGAAGACAGAGTGTGCTGACCCATGTGCAAGGAAGTGATGGAGTCCTCGGCTCCTTAGAAACAAAGTTGTGTTATCTTGAAATAGAAATGAGTGTATAGCCTTAATCACTGAATGGTCAAACTGAGAACTCCTAAAGACTTTGAGTGAAGCTGGATTTGAATTAAAGTTCCCCTGATTCGAAAGCTGGTGCTCTATCTAGGACATTTACTGCCCTTGCAAGTATTACAATCCTAGTATACCTCCCTTATCAACTCACTATTCCAGTTTCCACAATGACTCTTGCAAACTTTTTCATGCTTCCTCAAACCTTTCTAGCTTCACTCCCCAATTTGTTGCCAAGATCTGTCCATTTCAGCATTACAACATCCCTTGTAGATAGATGTCCCCTTCTCTCTTCCAATACCTGATCACTGATAGAGGGAAGGAGTGCCATCCCTCTAGTGCTGGCCCCTGTTATTTCATACTGGATTATTTCAAGAATCTCCTGGTGGGCCTGCTTGCCTCAAGCATCTCCCACTCTGGTCCCTCCTCCATCCAGTTATTAAAATCATTTTCCTAAAGCACAGTCTGATCATGTCAATAAACTCCAGTAGCTTACTACTACCTCCAGAAATAAATACAAAATGCTTGTTTGATATCCAAAACCCTTCATAACTTAGCCCCCTTTAGCTTTCCAGTGTTTTTTTACACTTCACTCCTGGATATGTCTTTTGCCTCTTTTGGTAACCCCGGCACTTAGCATAGTGCTTGGTATATAACAGATAAGTACTTAATAAATCCTTACTTATTAACTGATACTAAATTGGGAGAAGGAAAGGATTGACATTATAGACACAAAGAAAGTACATGGAAGTCCGCTGTCTGCTACCTCCAGTGACTTCATGCACATCTATATCCACCCAGCACTGCTTTATGACTCCTCATCACACAAGTTCGTGCTCAGGGACACATTTAAAGAAAGCAGCTTAGAACGTGTCTACCTACAATTCTGTTTCTCACTGACGGCGAGAAAAAGGTGTTCTCATCTTCAATGAAGAAAAGCTCCTGCTTCTGTTTGCTGAAAGGAGCTGTGAAGTAATCCGGCTCAGGGTTCATCACTTTCTTTGGGAGCCGGAAAGGCTCAAACATACACTCAAAGGGATTCTCCATGGTAGGGGGGATATCATTCTCCCGAATGGGCATCTTGATGTTCAGCACCTCTGCGTACGTGGTCAGTACCTCCCAAGGGGCATGGATCTTGACAAAGTAAGTTCGACCATCCTCAGAGTCCTAGAAGGAAGAAGACACATTGATATTAAGCACACTGAGATCTGAGCTGTAGAAAAAAAGCAAAAACACATTTTTTTTCTTTCAACAAGTCTTTAAGAAAAAGGCAAGCCATGTCCTATACTTAAAAATCAACCAAACTAAAAACTATCTAGAATATCATATGAAGTTGAGTAAACCATTTAGCATAATCTCTTGTGTTTTTAGAAAAGAATTATATTGTAATCAAAAGAGACTGGAATCTGAGTCTAGAGACCCGAGTTCAAATCCCACCTTCGACAATACTAGCTTGTGATCCTAATCAAGTTATTTGGCTTCTCCCAGCCTCAGTTTCTTCATCTGTAAAACACTGCCTACCTCCCAAAGTTGGTCTACAGAACCAGTTTTTAGTGTCGTCCTCTTCCTTAAATTTTCCTTCAATACTTTGTCTTGCCTTACTTATTATTAGCATGATGGGTAACTTTATCTGTGCATGTGCTATACCTCCTTAGTAAAATATAAGCTCTTTTCAGGGTAGTTAGCATAGCTTTTTATCTCCATTATCACCAGAGCTTATCAAAGCTGTAGTTGTTTGTCCTTGTTCTCATCATGACATCAGAGTTGGATTTAAGTGAGAAAGGACCCAGAGTTATCTGCTCCAGTGGCCAGATGTAGATCAGAAAGAGATGGCTCTGGATGAAAAAGAGATCTTGATCTTTTAAGCTAAGGTCTTCAATAGATCTCAGTTTCACTGAGGCAACATCCATTCAAGGATTAAGGCTAGGTAGCTATGTGCCTGGGAAGTAAGGGATACCAACTCCTACTCAAAGGAATGCTAGAAAGTTGTGGCTTAACACAGTATAAATAGCATTAAACCTAAGTTCAAATGTAACCTCGGACACTTAATAACTGTATGCTCCAGGCAAAAGTGCTTTGCTTCTGTCCTTCTCCTTTTCTTCAATTATAAGATATGGGTAAAAACCACATCTACTTAACGAGATCGTTATAACAATCAAATAAGATAAAATTTGTACAGTGCTTAGCAAAATGATTGGCACATAGAGGCACTTGATAAATGTTTGTTCTCTTCCTCTTTCCCAGCAGATAAGTAATATATATATTTTTTAATTCCAAGGAATTTAAATTGAATGTCATCCAAAGGACAATGGGAGGGAGGCTACCATGGAGTGTGGGCTACAATGGATGCAGTGAAGTACAGGCTACAATGAAGAATTTTATTTATGCCTTTTTTCAGGCATAAATTATTATTCAAAGAAATATCTGACTGGAAAAAGAAGTAGGCTGGCCACATAGGGAATATGATAGATCCCAGACAAACGGATTATCCGAGAGCTTCAATGGTATTCATATAATAAAGAGGTCCAATCTGGGGTATGGGAACTTTTAAAATATTTTTGAATAATGTATTTTAATATAATTCATTCCCTTTGTAATCCAATGTATTTTATTTTATGAATTTAAAGCATTATTCTGAGAAATAGTCTCTAACCTTCACTAGACTGACCATAAGATCCACAACATCAAAAATTTTTAAAAATTCTTGGTACACAGGAAGTGATCCAGAACATTGGGTAGAATCCTTGCAAAACTTTTACTGGAAGGCATGGTCAAAGATTGTACAGGACATGAAGGCACAGGGGCTAAGATCTGCACTGTTAAAGAGAGTCCCCATAAACACTGGGAAGTGAATGTAAATTGTTAGCACTACTGTCTATCTACCCAGGTTACTTATACCTTCGGAAGCTAATACTTAATGTGCAACAAGAAAATGGTATTTACACACATGTATTGTATCTAGGTTATATCGTAACACATGTAAAATGTATGGGATTGCCTGTCATCAAGAGGAGGGAGTGGAGGGAGGGGGGGGAATAATTTGGAAAAATGAATACAAGGGATAATATTATTAAAAAAAAAAAAAAACAATTACTCATGCATATATACTGTGGGGAAAAAAATTCTAAATTTAAAAAAAAAAAAAAAAAAAAAAAAAGAGTCCCCATAATGGGAAGATTATAGTTCTATTGCATTATCTCCCAGTGCATCTAATAGGTGCCTAATAATTGTTTACAGTGCTATTATATTTTGAACTCTTATTATTAAATGTTTTATGGCTACAATTCTGGGAAACACTTAAAAATGCATTAAGCATCTAGTAAGCCCAGGGCTCTATGCTTGGCATTGAGGATGTAAAGATTTACTGATTACAGTAAATTACAGTTTCAAGTTTCTTTTTCCTCAAAGGTTCCTGGTTCTTGTCTCCTAGGGAGATTATTAAGGAAGATGCAACATGTGCACAGATAATGATGCTACAAAACGGAGTCCAATGGGGGCAAGTGAGACAATGTATTCTAGGAAAATCTGATAGAGAGGCAACATTTCCAGCTTTCAGATGTGAGAGTGAAGGAAGGGTTCATAGAGGAGGTCGAACTTTGGTCTGAGATTCAAAAGAAGATTAATAAGTATTTGTGGAGTGCCTACTATATGTTTAGTGCTATTGGTTTGAGGGTAGATAGAGAAGTCTATCTTCAAGGATATTTCTGCTTAATTGGAAAGAAAGACACACTGGATAACTTGAAGAGATGTAGCTAAGTATAATGAAAGGACCAGTGGAATCTGAATCAGAAGACTTGGGTTCAAATACTGGTTTATTAGCTGAGTGTCAGGGTAATTCCCCTTCCTACGATGAGCCTTTATTTTCTCATCTGTAAAATAGAGGTATAATACATACAACCTTTTTCAAAGGGATCCTATCATGAAAGTGTTCTGTAAACTTTAAAGAGCTATATAAATGTAAGCTGTTATCACTATTATAATTAAATTTAGTATTTATTGTATATATTGTATATACAATATATTTTGTATGTATATACATATATAGTATTCTATGGTCCAATGTAAAAATGAAAAGAATTTGGAGAAAGAAAGGAGAAATCAGAATAGGCTGATAAGAGTCAAGGGAGGTTTCATTAAGAAGTAAGCTTTGAGCTGAGTTTTAAAAGATGAATAGGATATTTAAGATATCAAAATCAAGGAAATTTGAATGAAAGCTCATAAGTGGGAATAAATTTGGCATGCTTGAGGGCAGCTAGAATGGAAAGATGTCCTCGATTGGGCTTTAGAATTGGTAGGAAGAGTAGTGGGAAGTTGAACAGTTGAGTTGAGAGCAAACCGTGCAAAGCAAACCAGAGGCAATTGGATTTGATATTCAGATTAAAACTAAATTTTATATCCTCAATATGACATATAGATGATCCTGCCTTGAAGACCTGGGTCTACTTTAACTGACTTCTCAATGAGTAAGGTAGAAAAAGTGGGGCTCCTATCCCAAGATTCAGCATCCTCATCCTCTGGATTCCAATAGAAGGAGTAATAATCACAGTGGCCCAAACTTACATTTATATATAGCACTTTTACAAAGCACCCTCTTCACAAGAAGGTGAAAGATCCACAATCAATTATTATGTCCAATGTAGTGAGGAAGGAAAAAATAAGTTCGGGGAATTCAAATGCTTTGCCTGTGATCATATAGCTCAGATAAGCAGAGGCTAGGCTGGAAAAGCAGGACCCCGGACTCTGAGCTTGCAGGGAAAAACCCAGATTTTGGCTTCTGTTTCATGACAAGTTAATTAAGGACACTGACAACCATATTTACCTTTTTGTCTTCTGTTTCTAATTCCAGGCCTGACTTTAAGAGGTTATTTTCAAATTCCTTTCTTCTTTCCTACAGAGACAAAGACAGACAACATGGAGATATCATTAGCATCAGGTTGGCTCAACAATATACAAATATAGGATATAAAGGCTGTGAATATTCAAACATCTTGGGCCTAGACATAGTTAGACACAGGTTTGTTTGTTTTTTCTTCTTCTTTTTAACAATGATATTTTATTTTAGTTGATCCTCCCTTAAACGTAATGCAAATAAGTATAATCCAGGTATGTAAATATAAGCAAAAAAACCCATTTTGACTTACGGATTGTAGCATACTCAAGCACTTGGATTTAAATAAATAAAAATATTCTTTAAAAGTTAACCTTTTCAGGGCAGCTAGTTAGTGTAGTGGATTGAGCCTCAATTGCCTCAGGAAAAGAAAATAACCATTCATATTTATTCTGTGTGTGTGTGTGTGTGTGTGTGTGTGTGTGTGTGCGTGTGCGTGTATCCCTCTCTCTTTGTCTCTGTCTCCTTTTTCTATCTCTAAGAGAAGAATAAGATTAATATATTTAAGAACGAGAATAGGATTTCTTCATCTGTAATTCTTTTTTGTGGTTGTTGTTGAGGCAACTGGGGTTAAATGACTTGCCCAAGGTCACACAGAGGAAGTGTTAAGTATCTAAGGCTAGATTTGAACTCAGGTTCTCCTGACTTCAGGGCTGATACTCTTTCCACTACACCAACAGCTGCCCCACATCTCTAATTCTTAAATATGTGCATACATGTACATATGTTTACACACATATATACACACACATGTGTGTATGTCATTAATTAGAAACATCAAATTCTGATACTCTTCATCAAATACTTCAAGGATGAAATATGTGCCACTGGACTCAATTCAATTCAAATAAACACTTATAAAGTATACACAGGAAATGAAATGGGAAAAGTCAAAGGCAACAATACGAATTTCAATCCTCAGACTGGCATAGAGATTATTTGTTCAATTATGTTCACTCCAACATCCTCGCCCCTCCTTCAATTGAAGTCCAAGGGAATTAGCCACAAACATGGGTGTGTTGGAGAAAGCATGACCCATGATTATAATGGAAGATATTACACTGTAATTCATATTGACGTAGGAAGTTTATGACATGAAGTCTTCTTGGCTGATATTTAAAAAACAACAACAGCAACACTTTAAATGCACTGTATTCCAAAGGGGGGAAAAGTTATGAAAAAATTTAAAAAATATTCTTATCACTGCATAAGTACAAATGCTATAATAAAAAAAATTGGCTAGAATTTCTCCCAATGCTTTAAAAAATGAGTTATCTACAGAAAGATAAACTGTTCTCATGAGCATAATGTTCTTATTGATAACCTAACTTGTGTATTAATCAAAATTAATGTTAATGTTTAACTTAGATAGCTATCCTTTATCAACCTTTTCCACCCAAGTTAAAAAAAAAAAAAAAGACAAGTGGAAGATAAAACAAGTGTTTTATATCAGGTTGCAAAATAAAAGAAAGGCAGCATGGCATAATAGTGAGGGTGCTGGATTTGGGAATCAGGACAGTAAATATCTCAATTTAAATCCTGCCTCAAACACATACTAACTGAAATATCCTGAGTTGGGTACTTTACCTCTCTAGCCCTCAGTTTGCCCATCTGTGAAATGAGAGTTTTGAACTCAATTGGCTTTTCCTATTTAAAATCTATAATCCCATGAATAAGACTCTTGATGTATATTTCCATGTGTGGATCAATGGAATAAGTTAGGTACACAAGACAAAATAGTAAATCAGTATAGTAATCTACTGGAATAAGAACTCATTATTTAACAAAAACTGCTAGGTAAACTAGAAAATAATATGGCAGAAATTAGATGTAGACCAACATCTCTCACACTATACCAAAATAAGGTAAAAAATGATTACATGATTTAAACAGAAAGGGTGATACCAAAAGAGATAGAATTTTATAAAATACAAAATGGATATTTTGATTACATTAAAAAAAGGTTTGCATAAACAAAACCAATGCAACCAGGATTAGAAGGAAAGCAGAAAGATGAGAAATCATTTCTACAGCCATTGTTTCTGATTTCTAAAATACACAGAGAACTGACTCATTTTATAAGAATCCAATTGATAAATAGCCAAAGAATATCAACAGATAATGTTCAGATGAAAAAATGCCCTAAGCCACTATTGATTGGAAAAATGCAAATCAAAACAACTCTGAGATAAATGATAAATGTTGAAGAAGATGTGAGGAGATTGACATAGTTATACATTGTTGGTGGAGTAGGTAAACTGATTCAATCATTGTGGAGAACAATTTGGAACTATGTCCAAAAGACATTCAAACTGTACATATCCTTTGATCCAGCAATACCACTAATAGGTCTGTCTACCAAAGTGATCATAAAAAGGGAAAAGGACCTACATGTACAAAAAATATTTATAGCAGCTCTCTTTCTGTGGTGACATGTAATTGAAAATATCAATTGGGGAATGACTAAACAAGTTGTGGCATATGAATATAATGGAATCCTAGTGTGCTACAACAAATGATGAGAAGGAAGATTTCAGAAAAATCTGGAAAGGCTTACATGAACTGATGCTGAGTAAAGTGAGCAGAAGCAGGAGAACATTGTACACAGTAATAGCAACAATGTGCAATGATCAACTGTGATAGCTCTTTTCAGCAATATAATGATCCAAGACAATTCCAAAAAACTTGTGATAGAAAAAGTTATCCACAGCCAAAGAAGAAACTCTGGAGTCTGAATGCTGATCAAGGCATGCTATTTCACTTGTTTTGTGTGGCTTTTCCCTTTTATTCTGTTTTTTGTTTGTTTGTTTGTTTCACAACAAGACTAATGTGAAAATATGTATGCATAACAGTACGTGTATAACATATCAGGTTGCCATCTTGAGAAGGAAAGATGGGAAGGAAAAAAAAAATTGAAACTCAAAATCTTATTTAAAAAAGGAATGTTGAAAACTATCTTTATGAAACTGGGGGAAAATACTATCTATAACTCTTCTCCTTTCCTCTTCCAAAAAAAGTTGTTTGAAGCATTGAGTGGTTTGGAGCCTTGCCCAAGGCAATAAAACCAGTTTGTGTCAGAAAACTTGAATCCAGATCTTTTGGACACTAAAACCAGATCACTATCTACTGTACTATACAGCCTCTAAAAGTCAATCCTTCCAAAGTGATACTATGCAGAAACTGAATAATCAATCAAATCCAAGAATTTTAAAAGCTGGAGATACTTTGTGGAGGAAAGAAAAGGTCAAGAAGACTTAGAATCTCCCTAACAAAGTCAAAGTTTATTATTCTGCAGGCAGTAAGGTTATTTACTACACAGTTTCTGTCACTAGGGTCTTCACTTGAAAAGCCTACTTAAAAAGAAAAAAAAGAAAAAGAAAAAGAAAAACCATAGGGGAATTTTCCCAGAACTGAATTGATGATCATTACAAAATGCAATCAGAAATGTCTCATTGAATCTATTCTTAGATCATATAACTGCCAAGACTGAACTAAAAATTAAAAACAAAAAAACAAAAAGGAATAGGAAATCAGTTAGAATGAGAAGGGAGAGAGTGCGTATGATTGTTTTAGCCCCAAACATTTTTTTTCCCTCTCATTTAAAAAAAAAAATCAAATCAACAAATGCTATTAATTAATTGTGTGACCTTGGCAAAGTCACTTCACCAAATCTAAGCCTAATTTTCTCTTCTGAAAATTGACTTGATATCTAAAATACCCTAATCCATCATCTAGGCTGACCTAGTTGAAAGCTATCAATCCACATCACAATCTAGTCTCCCTTGCAACATATCTCAGCACACCATCAAATTCACACTGATAGAGGGATCATTCTATTTCTTAACACAGCAGGACAATCATCCATCTTTTCTGTATTACTCCCACTTCTCTACAAGTCAAGACTGCTGGGGAAAAACTACTGATTGAAGACTTGGGATAGAAAATGCCATCTGCATCCAGTGGGAGAACTATGGAGACTGAATGCAGATCAAGGCATACTATTATCATCTTTTTTATTTGTTTGTTTGCTTTTTTTTTTTTCTCATGGTTTCTTCCCCTTTTGTTCTGACTTTTCTTTCACAACATGACAAATGTGGAAATATGTTTAAAATAATTGTACATCTACATCAGATTGGTTGTGGTCTTAGGGTGGGGGGATGGAGGGAAAGGAGAAAAAATTTGGAACTCAAATTCTTACAAAAATAAATGTTGAAAACTATCTTTATATGTAATTGGAAAAATAAAATACTATTGAGGAAATGCTGCACTGAATGAAAAGAAAAAAAACAAGATTTTGTTGATATTCTCTTCCAAATTTATACAGCCCTTTCTCTTCTGCCAAATCTTCCTGTGAGTCAGGATGGATGGGCCAAAGTGTGCCAGGATTTATCTAGGTAACTGGTATATACTGAAAGACTAGAAAAATATACATTTATTAGGAATTACAACTGGATTTAATTAAATGACTTCATCAGTAGGGTCAGAATTAAGTTAAATTCATGGTTGAAATCTTTAAGAGTGCAAAGGGACCATAGCGACCCATTAATCCAACAGTTTCATCACACAGAAGTAGAAATTGAAATTAAAATGAGGAAACTGAGGAACACCAATTGCTTGATACAACACTAGCTAACGGCAAAAATTGGATTGGAACTTAGATCTTCTAATTCACATACTGGAGGTTGGTTCTGTTAGAATGCATTTCAAAAACACGAATTTATTCCAATGTGAATCTATTCCAACTCAATTAATGCATTAGGGAACATTCAAGGAATAACTCGAAATTCAAGTTTGTTTTTATATGTTTTGTCCATGAGATAACAGCTAGAGAACTCAGTAAACTGCACCATTTCACAATAGCCCCCAAGCTGCCTCCTAACAAACTGCAGGCTTTTGCCAAGATAAAATATATAGCATTACAGCATCTGGTGCAGTAAGATCTGTGAGCTGAGAAGGGTTGTCCTACCCCATCTCTCCTCTCACCCCATCTCCAGTGCTTGCCCAACACGCTCCTGGCAAACCTGGGGCATACAGGTCAAGCAGCAGTCCAAAGCTGAGGGCAGGCCAATATTTAATATTTATGCATTTCTTAACCATTTAATGTGTATAAAACTGGATGTCATTTTTAGTAGATTCCTATCCTTTTTTTTTTTTCCTTGACAATTTTTTGAGTATTTTACCACAACCTCATTTTCCTTCTATGCTCTATTTTTCTTGTGTTATTTGCATAGCATGATGTCTTTTGGGAATATATGTTACATTATAGCAGAGCTGACTTTATTATTTAGGGGGAAGGGGAAGATTTCCTCCCAGAATACCATATTACTTCTCAGAGTCAAATTTAGATATTTATGCAGAATGAAATACAGAATGACTAATGGATAGACTTATCTTGGAAATCTAAAAGTCCCTAAATGCTACAAAGTATTTTCACCTAGAGAAATGATGGGCTTAATTAATTAAAAAAAAAAAAATGGTCTGACAAATATGACTTGGCCAAAGGTAAATCAGATTTATTTCCTGAAATTTTAAAACTTTTCTTTACCAAGAATTTATTCTTGTTTAAGTTATTATTAGATTATTAATAGACTGTTTTAAGTCTTTCAGCTTTAGTTTTGTAGCACATTTAGTATTAGCACATTGTTTTTCTGAGGAATCTTTAAATTGTTTTTCTTCATTCATTCATTCATTCATTCAAGTAGGTTCAAACAGCAAAACCTACAGATTCTAGTTATAAAAATTGATAAAACATACAATCTATTTATTAAATAGTTTTATGAATGTACAAGCAACTAAGGAAGGAAACATGCATTTATTAAATGCCTACTATGTGCCAAGAACTATGCTAAGTACTTGACAAATATTATCACATCTAAATTTCCCAACAATTCTAGGATTTAGGTACAATTAATCCCCATTTTACAGATGAGGAAACCAAGGCAGACAAAAACTAGGTTCATGCAGTTGATAGGTGCCTGAGGCAGGATTTGAATTCAGGTCTTCTTTAATTCACAGTCCCAACCAGCTGTCCAAGAACATTTTCTCCACACTTCTAGAGTAAATTATCTTATATGGAGAAGGAATCCATAGGAAAAAAAAAAAAAGTCATTCAAATGAGGAAGGCCACATAAGAAAGTAGGAAGTAAAATTAACACTTGGAGTATGCTTTAAATGTCAGGGTTCATTGGTAGCCTGGATCACCTTTGGCACAAGGAGATGGGGAAAAATTGTCTGATTACCCTGATGTTTTTCTTTTTGGCTCACATCCAAATTCTTAAATCAACAAGAAATCATTCATTCTCTCCAGCTCTAATGCCAAGGTGATTCTCATCATGGAAAAATATCAGCTTTTAGTCACCAGAGTAACATTACATTGCAAAAGCAGAGAGAGTTAAGGGAAGATGAAATCCTGACTCACTTTGCTCTCGGCCTTCAGCTTCACTCACTGTTTTTCCTGGGTTAACCACTAATGATAATTTGTATTTCCAGCTGATTAATGTTTACCAGGTTCTCACAAGTGAAGTGACCAAGCTTTTTGCTTAATTTTAAATCTCCTTATTCATGAGTTTTAAAAGCAAGTACATAATGAATATGTACATAAAGAGCAGTAAGTTGCTTCTTCATAGTAAATGAGATAAAGGACAAGTCACATGGAAGTTATAGAAAGAATACTGGACTTGGTTCTGGATTCAAAACCTTGCTTCTGAGCAGAGTTGAAAAAAGTCATTTACTACATCTGGGCTTCAGTTTCCTCATTTGTAAATGGGAATCAAATCTTCAATTCTCCAAGGTCCCTTCTACCTCTAAATCCCAAAATCCTCCCTACCCAAAACAATAAAAAGTCATTTTATTGCAAAGACAGAAAAAGAGCAAGTGATTAGGATACAATATGGTAGAGAAGACAGAATATAAGACTGGAAGTTGAGTAGAATTGAGTTCAAATCCCAGATACTTAATTCTGTGTGCTATTTGGACATGTTAATATTTCTGAATCTCAGTTCCCTTCTCTGTAAAATGAAGTGGGGAGATCCCTTCCATGTCTAAATCTATGGTCCTAGAATTATTTAATACAAGGCCTACACACCTCAAGTATTATTCTTCAGATCACCACATGCTTTGTCTACCACATACATTTCCATAAGTAATGGAGAATACAGAAGGGCATAATGACCCCTGTTTCCATAAGTCCCACTGAGGAAAAGAGATCCAATTAATTTCATATGAGTGTGAGAGTTGGAAGTGATCTTGCAAGGTAATCTACTATAACTCTGTACTTTATAGATTAGGAAATTGAAGTCCAGACCTGTTGAGTGAGCTGGCCAAATTAACATACAATAAAGCAAAACCCAAAAAAATGAAAACACAGGGGAAAATCATAAAATATGTTATTGGAAAAACAAATCACCTGGAAAAAAACCTAGGAGAGAGAATTTTTAAATTATTGGTCATTCGCAGGGCAGGGACTCTGCTGGCTGTGGGCACTTGTTGGAGGGAAGAGTTTTGAAGAGTTTGGGTTTCCTGGGTCAGAGGGGAGAGCTGAAATGAAGCCAGAAACACTTTCATCCCAGGATTTGAAATGCTGACATTAATACATTTTATTTTACAAAATGAATCAGCAAAGAAGAACCCCACTATAAAAACATATTATGAGAATAAGGAAGATCAGAGTTCATCTTCAGAGGAAGACACTGAATTAAAAAAAAAAACAAAAAAACAAAAAAAAAACAACTTTCTACCCCAAAGAGCATTGTGAAATGGCTCTCTGCCCAAAGAGAACTCATAGAACTCAAAAAAGAATTTAATAATCAAATGAGATACATGAGGAAAAACAAAAAATAAAAACAAAAAGAACATCCACGAAAAACAAAAAAAATTATGAAAAAAAATTAACTAGAAAAGGATGTAGAATATCAAAGATGAAAGTACCTCTTTGAAAATTAGAATTTGGCAAAGAGAAGCCAGTGAAGCTGTGAGAGACCAAGAAATAACAAAACAGATTATAAAGAATGAAAAAATAGACCCAAATATGAAACATAAGAAAAACAACAGATCTGAAGAGCAGATCAAGAAGAGAAAATATAATAATTTGACCACCTGAAAGTTGTGGCCTAAATGGGGACCTTGCCACAATAATGCAAGAAAATTATCCTGGAGTGATAGAACATGAGGGGAAAGTAAAAATAGGAAAAAAAGGATGTTGTGGAAAACACACAGGAATATCATTGCCAAATTTTGAAACCCCCAAATTAAAAAAGAAAATTTTGCAAGAAACAAGAAAAAAAAACCAATTCAAATATGTTGGAGTTACAATTGGAATTGTACAGAACTTAGCAGCAGTCACAATAAAATATCACTGATCCTGGAATTGTATCTATTGACAATTAAAAGAATTAGACCTGTAGCCAAAAATGTCACATCTAGAAAATTAACTATAATACCAAAGGAGAAAAAAATGGGCATTCAATGAATTTGCAGATTTTCAGGGCTTTCTATCAACCAAACCAAATCTTAATGGAAAATTTAACAGATAAAGAGCCAATTTCAAAGACAAATTTCAAGGAACTCAACGTGGACAAATTGTTTTATGTTTTGTTTTTTAAATAGAGGAAATTTATAGCATATGTTTAATATTGACATAAACAATATGACAGCTCAAAAGAAAGACTGTGACAGAGTTAAGGTACAAATAGTAATTATGCCATACAAATGAGATACAGAAGAAGAATAGATACAGAAGCATTAGAGGGGGAAGGAGGGCTTGTAGTTTTGAAAACTTACTTACATTGGGAATGGGTTTAATAGACAACACCACATATGTTATGAAGGTTATAGCACCCTCCAAAATTTAAAAAGAAATAAGGGGAGAGAAATGGGCAGACCGAGAAGCAAAGGATAAGGAAGAAGATGAGGGAGGGATCCATGTGTGGTGGAAGGTTAAATAGCAAAGCAAGTTAAGATCATAATTAAAGCAAAGGGTTAACAGAGATAGGAAAGATATATGTGTGTATGTGTGCGAATATATGTGTATATGTATGTGTATGTATATATCTACATATGTATATATAAATATATCCTCTTTTAACTATAGCTTGCTTGGGATTGGTGGGAGGGATGAAAGGGAAGGAAAAAAAGAATAAGCAAAACTGGTATGCTGCAAAGAACAAAAGAACGATTTATAAGGAAGTAAAAAAAATGAATACTCATGAATATAATTTCTTCTGTGTGTGTATATGTGTATATGTATATATATATATATATATATATATATATATATATATATATATATATATATATATATATTTTATATATACATATACACATATACACACACACACTTTCTTGAACTGGTATTTGTTGTTATGTTTTGAATCCTTCCTGATATGCTGAGCAGACAATAATGTACTCTTTTGTTTTGTATTCCTTATCTTTTTTCTTTTTTTTCTTATTCTGTTTCTTTAAATAAAATTAATTTGAAAATGTTAAAAAATAAAATATCTGCAATAAAGAGGCAAGAAAAAGTTTTACAATAGAAAGGAAGAGAGGGAGATAAGGGACAGTGAGTAAACCTTACTCTCATTTGAATTAGCTCAAAGAGAAAATAACTTACACACTCAATATGAATATAGAAATCCATCTTACCCATCTAGGAAAATAGAAAGGGAATGGGATGTAGGAAGGCCAGAGGGTGATAAAAGAGAGGGGGTATATTGGGGCAGAGAGTGGTCAACAGCAAACCAATTTTGAAGATAGGGGGAGAGAGAGAGAGAGAGAGAGAGAGAGAGATAAGTGGGGAGAAATACAGTTAACAATAGTAATTGTAAAAAGAAAAATTTTGAATCAAGTTTCTCTGATAAGGCCTTATTTCTCAAGCATAGAGGGAAATGAGTCAAATTTATTATTTTTTTAAAAGAGCCATGCCCAATTGATAAATGATCAAAATATATATATGATCTATTCCCAAAGGGTTATAAATTCATCCATATTGTTTGACCTAACAATATAATATCACTATTAGGCATGAATACCAAAAGAGATTTTTTAAAAAAGAGAAAAGGACCTACATGTACAAAAATACTTGTAGCAACTCTCTTATAAGAGCAAAAAAATTGGAAATTGAGGGGATGCCTATCAACTGGGGAATGGTTAAATATGTGATTGTCATGGAATATTATTGTTCTATGAGAAATGACGAGCAGGATGCTCTAAGAACAACAACAACAAAAACCCTCCACCAACTCAAGCAAAGTGAAATATACTGTATACAAAGTAATAGCAATGTTCTGGGATGACCTGCTATAAATGACTTGCCATTCTCAGCAGTACAATGAATCATAACTACTCTGAAGGTTTCATGATGACTTTATCTGTATATAGATTGAAGGATTCTCTGTCTACCTGTCTTTGTCCTTGTCTTCCTTGTTGTTTTTTAAAAATTATAATGGGAGATCTGTTTTCTTTCACAACATGACTTTTATGGAAATGCTTCGCATAACTTCAAATATGGTTACTTAATGGGAGATAGAGATAGAGATAAGGGAGAGAATCTGCAACTCAAAAGTTTTTTTTTTTTTTAATGTAAAAAAATTGTTTTAAATGTAACTGGAGACAACATAAAATAAATAAATTTAAATTTAAAAATATTTTGGAGGGAGACAATTGGAGTTAAGTGACTTGCCCCGGGTCACACAGCTAATAATTGTCTGAGATCAATTTGAATTCAAGTCTGATGGTCTATCCACTGTGCCACCTAGCTGCCCTATATTGAGTTTAAAAAAAAAAGCAGAATTTGGTTAACTCAAAAAACATTATTTCATGAGAATGCAATTACTACAGATACGTACTGCTTGAACAAACACAGATCATAATACTTCTATTGTAAAGAGTCATTCTGGCTAAATTTATCACCCTGCTACCTAGTGATTAATAACTCAAAAATGAACTAGGCTACAATCAGAAATAAAGATACAGCCCATCACTGAAATAACTCTAAAGCTGTCTCAACTCAAGTACTGCCAGAGTTTATTCCCTTTTGCCATAAATGTTGACACTTTAAAATCACCTCCAAAATCTTGATGAAGGAATAGGGAAAGTAGCACTTTCACTAATGTCAACATTAAGGAAGCATCAAAAAGATGAATGTTATATTAGGATAGTGCTGACTCACTTTTCTAACCATAAGTAATAAGCTAAAGACTTTTTGCTATGTGCTGTCTCCTACCCTGTGGCAAACTTCCAGGAAAATACAGATGAAAATTATACAGGATGAGCAGGAATGAATGGATTATGATCTGTATTATAGGAAGAACAACTAAATAAATGAGAATGAAGAGTTTGTATAACTATCTCACTTATCTACCAATCAAGATTTAAAATCTTTCTGAACAAGCCAAAAAGAAGTCTTAACCTTAAACATCCATATTCAAGCTGTCCCACAGAACTTCAAACCTAGTGAGTTGTTGGAAAAAATGCTTTTCAATGCTGTATAATATAAAAGGAAAAACTAGCCCTAGAGAATTGATGACAAAATTAATCTCCCACCTTTCTTTGCAGAGGTGAAGTACCAAAGGGGTGGTACACTCTCAGACCTGCCTGATTGTAGTGAATAGTTTCTTTTTGTTTGCTTTTAAAATCTTTGTTACCATTTTATCTGTATATATCTTTTCTTGTATATATTTGTTGAGATGTTATCTCTGCCATTAGATTGCAAGCTCTTTTGAGGCAGGAGAAGAAAGAGGAAAAAAAGGAGGAGAAGGAAGAAAAGAATCCAATAAAGACCACTTGTCTCATACAAAGATGCTTAGAACAAGATATAATTTATTCTGCTTTTATTTTTTTTTTCATAATTCTAGATTCATTATTCTTCTAATTACTTACCACTTTTTTTTCACCTTCCTGCTTTGGATCATCAACATAGGAAAGTACAAAATCAATCCGTCGTATTCCATCGCAGAAGAAAACAGAATCCTTGCTTTGCTGGCGTTTGTCAAACTGTAGAAGATAGAAAGAATCCACCATTAACTCAGGATGTCTCAAACATATGAGAAAGGGAAAGGAAGGCAATGTCTAAGGGTTAGTTGGTGGTTCTTGTCCCACACTTAAAATGTGGCCTGCCCCTCCCTCCCTTCCTCCCTCCATCCCCTCTCTCTCCCTCTCTCCCCCCTCCCTCTCTCTCTCTTCCTCTCTCCATCCCTCCCTCCCTCCCTCTCTCATTCTCTCTCTTTCCCTCTTCCCATTCCTCCCCCCTCCCTCTTTCCCTCTCTCTCCTCTTTCTTCCTTTCTTCTTTGTCTATCTGTCTGTCTGCCCTCCCTCCCTCCTTCCTTGTCTGTCTGTGTCTATCTTTGTCTCTGTCTCTGTCTCCCCTCTTTTTCTACCTCTTCTTTCTCACATCATACATAGGGAATATGAAGGAAGGAACCATGAGTAATATAAGTAACATGCACACACCACCCAAATGCTGCATGTATATGGATAGGTGAACCAAATACATGTATACATGTAGAATGAAATGCAGAAACAGCAAGGAATTGGTTAGCATCACTTTACAATATTCAGTTATAAAAGCATTTATAAAGCACCTATCGTATTCAATGAAGCACTGGGATTACGAAGACATGACACAAGAGTCCCCAACTTCAAAATGCTCATATTTTAGATCCAGAAGACAAAGTGAGTCCATCGTATATCAGATAAAATCAAGCCAGTTCAGTGCTAGCTGGAATTAACTGAAGCCAGATACAAGTTATGTGATAAAAAAAAAAAAGGATTAGGAATAGCATTTGGTTTAAACTCTGCCCCCCCACTTTTTCCCCAAAGGCACAGGAATTTCTTCATCTGAGTATTTTTTTAAAAATCGTTCTCATGGTTTTTAAAGCAGATCGCCAAATGAAGGCACAGTTAATATCTGAAAAGCAGGCAGCCTACCAACAGCACTAACTGCCAGGACGCCTCCATGCACTCCTATTTAAGCAGGGCTCACTTTCCAAACAGATGGCTCAAGTGAGCAAAAACCTATCCCAGGCTGATGCCTAAAGTGCTCAGTTCTCCTGAGTGATAAGAGAACCAACAGGATTAAGTTTCACTTGTGGCAGGAATTCACCACTTCCTTCCTTTTGAAAGCATTAAGAGCCCTGCAAACTAGCAGTGCCAGGCAGTGAGTGGTTGTGAGTTTTCCTCCTCTAGCAAGTGGTTCGCACAGCTGGCAATCAGACTGCTAGGTTTGATCTGAGATACCTTGCTGTGTTATAAAAGGGAAGCACAATGTGGCCAGACCATTTGAACAAATGTATAATCAAGTATCTGGCTGATGAAATGGGTAGAATTGCCATTCTTAGGTCACAGATATAGAATGAAGGGATCCTTACGGGTGACCTTGTCCAACCTTATTATTTTATCGAGACCTAGATAGGTGAAAAAACTTACCCAACATCATATAGGTAATAAGTGACAGGGCTGGGATTATAATCCAGGTCTTCTGACTCCAAAACCAATGATTTTTTTTTTTTTTTTTCACTAAACCAACATGCTCATTTCATAAGCTTCTTAACTAAGCTTTTTATTTCTATAACTTATATAATGTCCAGCCAAGTCAGGACATTTAATTTCTCCAAACTGGAAATATGCTTGCACTGGTGATTAGAGTGGTCCTGATATGACCAAAATGTCAACTTCTGTGTTACAGATGGTCTTTGGATAACCATATTATGTTTTTGTGAATAAGGACATAAGCAACTGAACTTAGTTGCCAAGCAGAAATGGAACTGGCTACACTTAGGAGAAATTATAAATACATGAGAGGAGGGAAAGACTAGGAATTGGTTCCCCCATACATGGCAGAAGGGCCTGGCCTTTTGCCTGTTCATACTGAGGCCATCTACAAACAAAACCTGACAGCAGGGATCTTTCTTCCATGTGATACCTGGCCCACCAGGGCTATATTTCAGAAGGTACTTTTTGGTACTCAGATGTTTTCAGTTGAGCTAAAGGGCAGCAGAGTGACCTGATCACAAAATAATCACAATGTGGCCTCTGACTCTGGATAAGCAGAATGACATCTGCCCTTGTGCAAACATCTGGAATGACTTCTCTAAGACTTTAAAAGGCTACGGCCTGGGAAATGGGTGATGGGAATCACTCAAATGGAACGGGGCTGATCTAGGGAGGAGAAGTGCTGCGCTAACAGAGCTGCCACCCAGGAAAGCAGGCTTTCACTGCAGCCATCCAAACTGCGAGCATGTAAAAATAATACTGGATTACCATAAGGCGCCGCCGCAGGAACAGGTTAAATCTCTTTGCTGTCTGTGGAGCAACCGACAGAGAATTAGCAAATGCTGCCCACCCACCACAAGGGTCGAGATACATGAAGATCACTCACTCCTCGTTTGATCTTTTGGCCTTTCCTCAGTCACCTTGCTGATACTCAAGAGTTACTGTTTTATTCTGAAATTCTTCCACAAATTCATTACTAAGAAGTTAAGGAAAAATGGATTTTAAGTATGGTAACTATTGTTTAAGTATTGGCAACTAACATGAAGAAGACTTGACAAAGCCAAGCCAATCTGCATTAAGTGAGAATATTTTGGGGATCCATTTAGCCTTAAGGATGAGGTCATTCTAGTAAATGCAGAACTTTGGAGTTATCTGGAGGCTCCTACGGACTGGAAGACTTTGTAAGAGGAGAAAATCGCTATTGAGTGCCTGGGAAAGAGGCAAACTATTGAAAAATGGTTTGAAAAACATTAAGTGAAGGCTCTAAGAAAAAGAATATGAAAAGAACTCAAATATTTTCCATTTCTCAATAAACATTTATCAATCAGCAATGCCTAGGGAATTACAAGGGAAAGTGAGACAAGAGTAAAGTTATAATTTTGGTATATTATTCTAGAGATGAAGGTAAACAACCTATATTTGTCATAGTAAGTAGCAGTACTTGTTCAATGACAATTATCAGGCAACTCTACTCTTCTTCACTACTAGTCCCTTAACTGTTACCATAGCTTTGAGATTTTAAAATTCTTTTTTATTTTAATTCAATTTCAGCCACTCAATGGGACAAGTATACATTAGGCTTCACAATCAATTAGAACTGTTAATAGTTCAAGATGGATTTCTAACATTCCCTCTGACAATTCCTGTTTCCCACACCCCTATTACTTAATTCACTCCTTGCTTTCATCAAAGAGATCTTTCTTCATCACTACCTCTTCTACCCTGTTCATCTACTTCTCTACCTAGCCTTTGACCCAGTTATCGGTCACTTTAAGCATATGCTTGCCTCTCTCCTTGAATCCTTCACAACTTTGACCTCCTGTCCATCTTGCCCTGTCCATCCTCCTCAATGTCCACCAATTGAGATTCTTTTTTTTTTTGATTCCCCCTTCTTCCCTCCAGTTCCACAATGAGATAGTTATCCCTTTCCCCTACCCTTCCTCCTATACCTCTGACTCCACCTTCTCAAAAACTCTTATACTCCAGATTACCCTTGTCTCTATCTTTCATTTTCCTGTGCCAATGTTGGTTGAATTTGTACATAATATCCCAGATGTTATATACTGAGAAGGCAAAATAGTATCTTAAAGGGATATTACAAACACTATATTCTAGGAAAGGACTTTCATAGAATCTCTTTGCCAAAAATGGCCTTTAATTATCTTTGTATTTCCATAACAGCAAAATCTCAGTGCAACTCTAAGTTCATCAGAAAGGAACCAAAGTTCATCAGTTTTGCTTTGCCCACTACTGGTGCCTTCCTTCTGAGATTACCTTCCATTCTACTCTGAAAATATCTTGTACACACCTAATTATTTATGCATCGTTTCTCCCATTAGGATGTAAACTACATAAAAAAGGAAGATTTTGCCTTCCTTTGTGTCTACAGCAATTAATTAATTCGGTGTCTGGTATTTTCAATAAATGTTGCTAGGTTCACTGAAAATGGAAAGAGAATAGGCAGATCTTACTTGTAGGCAACAATATCAAACAGATCAGCCAGAGGGGCTGGAACTGAAAATGTTAATCCACAAGTACTTCCTGTGGAGTTTTGTTTGCTGAAATTCTATTGGTCTCTCCTTTGCCAAGAGAACAGGAAGAATGTGAGCTACAGAATGTATAAATTCTACATATCTAAAATAGGAAGACTTTTGCAGCGCAAATTCTTCTGAATATACTGGTTGAGATGTAGCTCACTTACCAAAAACCAAATGACAGCAAAGCAATAACCAATACTCAGAGAGCAATCAAACAAGTTTTGATAGATACATTCAAGTAGACTTCCAACCAACCTTTCCAACAAAGTTGGGGATAACTATAAAGAGAATTTAGACTATTTGCTGAGGTAGCTGGGAGATTTAATCGTAAGTCTGTTCTTTTTCTTCCCAAGATAGGTTAAAGGAAAGCAATCTGTGACTACAGGAGGTGCTAAAATATTTTCATCTCAAACTGTTCTGGGCTTCTGGTACTTTGTCCACAGACAGTGAGGTTAAGTAAAACCAAAATCTAAGCAACAGGAACCTTGACCATATCTCTTTCTTTTCAATTTCCATCATTTCTATGTGTTCCACTTATTTAGAGAAAATATAATCTTATACAATTATATATATGTATAATTATATATATATATATAAATTATATATATATATAAAATCATGTAATTTTATATATATATACATATATATATAAAATCATGTAATTTATTCAAATAAGTAAGTGATCAGATGGCTCCATCCATTCTATTTTCCACTTCCATTTGAGTATTCATATATGCTATGGATTATCTTCCTTTCTTTTTCTGCAAGTGATATGTAATATATTCAACATGAAAGCCTGTCATAGTCCAAAATGCTCTCCCTTGCCCATCAGGTAGGGGGTGGATGAATAAGTTATGGTATATGAATGTAATGGAATATTATTTTTCTGTAAGAAATGATGAGGGGGGCAGCTAGGTGGCTCAGTAGATAGAGCACCAGTCCTGAATCCAGGAGGACCTAAGTTCAAATCTGGTCTCAGACACTTAGACTTCCTAGCTGTGTGACCCTGGGCAAGTCACTTACCCCAATTGCCAGAAAGAAGGAAAAAAAGGAAACAAAGCTAAGAGAAATGATGAGGAAGGCAATTTCAGAAAAGCCTGGAAAGATTTATGTGAACTGATGCTAAGTGAAGTGGGCAGAACCAAGAGAACACAGTGATCAATTATGGTAGACTTGACTCTTCAACAGTGAGGAGATAGATTCAAGGCAATTCCAATAGATTTGGGATAGAGAGAGTCATCCGCATCCAGAGAAACAACTATGGAAACTGAATGTGGATCAAAGAATAGTATTTTCACCTTTGTTGTTGCTGTTTGTTTGCTTGTTTGTTTTCTTTCTAGTGTTTTTTTTAATCTTTTGATGATTTTTCTTGCACAGAATAGTGAATACGGAAATAGGTTAGAATTGTACATGTTTAACTTTTAGTGGATACATTGCTATCTAGGGGAGGAAAGAGAGAGAGAAATTTGGAACACAAGATTTTGTAAAAGTGAATGTTGAAAATTATCTTTCCGTGTGTGTATACACACACACACACACACACACACACACACACAGACACACACAATACTTTTAATTTAAAATTAAAAAAAAAAAATCAAAATCAAAATGTTCTCCTTACTTCCAAAAATGAGGCAAGAGTGATTACATCAGGACCTGGGCAGGACTAATGTTTGTTCTAATGTCTGGGACAAAGAATATTTTTAGGTAACAAAACACGGCAGTTCCGTAGCCCAAACATGCCTTTCTTGACTGATTATGATCAGATCCCCGGATGTGAAAAACAGCACCAGCATCCTCTGATACAGCAAGATGTCAATAGCAATTTCTAGTGAAGGCTAGCTCATATCAGAAAATTTTGTAATCTTTCGGTCTTGTCTAACTTTTATGATACCATTAAGAGTTTTTTGTTTCTTTGTTTTTTGGCAAAGACACTGGAGTAGTTTGCCATTTCCTTCTTCTGGTCATTTTACTGATGAGGCAAAAAGCATTAAACAATTTGCCCAGGGTCACCCCAGCTGGTAAATGTTTGAGGCCAGATTTCAACACAGAAAGATGAGTCTTGCTAACTGCGGGCCCAGTATTCTATCTGTGGCTAGAAATCTAAGAAACATGCAGACAAAAGTTACAGGGGCTATAAGATCCATAATGGCTCATCCCTCTATTTCATTAGATTTCAGTGCATGTTATGATTCAGTCAAAATCTTTTGTCAAGAATTGATTTTCATGCTCTCATGACTATATAAATTGCCTTTTCCTAATAATCTAGGTGATTGAGAGTTAAATTTTCTATTAAAAAATAGAGAGGGATTTGACTTGGGAATTCTTTGCTAAAGGAAAATTCTGAATAAGGAAAGTCCTTCTTTCAAGGCAGATAGTCTTTGCACTGAATTGCCTCATCCAGCCAGTTCTGTTAAGGATTTTCTTTGTTCCAAACATTGGAGTGAACATTAGTATTACCTGGATCCTGATAGAATCTATCCAGAATTCAAAAATGCAATATTTTTGCCTTGTTTTTGGAAGTAAAGAGAACATTTTGGGTCATGACACCCTTTTATGCTGAATACAATCTTAAGAGAATTGCCTAGACTAGAGGACTAAAGGTTAATGACTTGCTATGAGCTGTAATTAATTTTTTTGTACTTTCAATATATACAATAGAGCAAAGAGCAAAATCTTTTAAAATGCATATAACCTTATTAGTTTTTTAATTAAGTTAGATAAAGCATATTTAATGAAAGTCCAAAACCATTGAAAAAAATCCTGTTGAAGAGGGGAGAAGAGAAAGTAATGTTTTTGCTTTCATAGGATATTAGATTTAGAATTGATAGGGACTTTAGAGATCATCTGGTCCAATTCTTTCATTTTACAAAAGGACAAACTAAGGTAAGAAAGTTGGATACTTTTCCCAAGATGTCACACACAGCTAGTAAGTGACTGAGGTGGGGCTGAACCCAATTCTTCCTAGTGGCAAGTCTAGCAGTCTAAACATATACCACACAGAATCTCTTTAAGAAGTAGTTTTATGGGGTGGCAATAAAATCTGCCTATCTCTGTTGGAAATGAAAATGTTATTTTATTTTATCCACATAATCATAAATCACCGAATCCAAGGCAAGAGTTTGCGTTATCTATGTGTATCCATCCCTCAGCATGAAAACCATACCAGAGAGAAAGCTGTTTTCCTGTTCTTATAAATTTCCCCTAAACTAGTAAATCTCACAATTTCCCTGCATACCATGCTCTATTACCTTATGCTACCTACACAGAAAAGATCCGAGATACCTGGTCACTTGAATCTCTCAGGCCATTTCTCACCCCAGTCTCAAAGAAAATAAAGGAACTTTGCTGATGAGACTGTCTATATTACCCTTTTACCCGCTCTTCCCCACCCATTTCCTTTTTCCTGTGTAGATGACAGTCAATACTTTGCTGGTGGCTCTGTGTATTACTCTCAAAGCCAATAAAAAGAAAACTATTCTAGTTGCATCTGTTCAGTGTTAATAATTCAGTGCTATATGGTTTCAATTGTTAATGTGGCTCTCAAAAACAGGATAAAAAGGTACTCCTCAGGCTTAAACCTTAGCTGTATTAAACCAATATATTGGAGAATCCGAGTCTAAAAATGACACTAGAAAAACTTCCATCAGTATCTCAAAAAGGAGATTCATCCAATTAGTGACCATTGTGTGAAAAATGAAACCCCCCTCTTTCCCCATTCCCTCACCTGACTGCCTCAGGATAGTTGTCTGAGACTTTGTAGAGAGGGAGTGTGGTATAATGGAGAGCCAGCCTTAGAATCAAGAAAACCTAGCTTCGCATCCTGCTTCTGCCATGTCTAAGCCTCTGTGCTCAGGTAGCTCTCGGACAGAAGATACTGATCTGAATTGGTAGAAGTTTTTTTCACATGGGATTTCTTGATATTAACTCAATCACAAGACCATACTTTAAACTGATGTCAGTAGAACTCTTACTCAGTTCTGTCCGATTCTCTCTAACTCCATGAATCCTAATATGCCAATATTGCCCATGGGATTTTCTTGGCAAAGATACTGGGATGGTTCACCATCTCTTTTTCCCCCCAGTGGACTAAGGCAAATAAGGTGAAAGGACTTGTCAAGAGTCTCACAGCTAGTAAATGTGTGAAGCCAAATTTGAACTCAGATGTTCTTGAGTCCAGATTCAGTGCTCTGTATATTACGGCACATAGGTATTACCTAGCTGTTTCTTTTAATTAACACATTTGATTGTTTTAATCAGGAAGACCCAGGTTTAAATCCCTCAATTGCTATAACTGATCAAGTCTGAGTGTTAGTTTTCTCATCAGTAAAATGGGAACAATAGTACCTGGTGTGCTTTATCTCACAGGGTAATTGTAAGAATCAAATGAAATATTGTATGTAAACTATTTTGCAAGCCTAAAATGTTAGCTGTATGTGATTTTTAGAACTATGACTATTGAGACTGATAGCAGAAATCATTTGCAAAAACTCTTCGTATATCTGAAAGCCTTAAGAACAAAGTTCTCTTGTAAATCACTTCCCATCAACTTTTACAATACAAACTTATTATCAACTGAGATTTAATAAGTCCTAGAAAGTTATATCTTCCGGTATATTGATAATATTTGTTCTCTTGTCAAATAATAGAATGTAGACTTTGAGGTAATAACACTCAAAACATGGTACAAAAATAAAGAAAAACCTACATTCAAAACCAAATAATCTTGAGGCATAATATTGGTAGAACAGAGGCAGCCCTGGCTTTCTAAAGAAATTTTGAAATCTTTAACAATCCTATGCAAATATTAGTTTGTGAAGGGAGATTGATGAGACTCCCTTACAGAGTCCCCTTCATTAGGCTCTCCTTTCACACAAAAACTGGATATAACTATCTGGCTACCTATAATCCAGCTTTTCCAAGCATTTGGAGATGCACCACCGAGCTGATTTGACGTCACATTCAATGGAAGCTACACTAAAGTTAAGCATCCATCATAAAACTCTGGGCATCTTTGAGTCACACCCCTATGAGTGACCCTGAGAGGTTTGCATATTAAAATATCTTGGGAATTAGCAGAGGAAGGAGCTGGGGAAGAAAAGGAAAAGGAAAACAATGAAAAGGAGAAAAAAAAAGAAAAACCATTGACTAGGTCAATAGTGAGTCATCCCTTTTTGATTGTGACTGATGACTCAGTTTGACAATTAGATTTCCTTTTAATAGCAACTAGGAAGTGGTATGGAGTGAGAGGAGAGTAAATTTAAAAAACCTCCCACCAGAATGCTACCTCGGATTCGATCAGTGTTTGTTTCTTCTCTCTAAGACCTTTCTACAACACCTCTAACCATATGATATTCAATTCTTGGCTCTTATAAATTTATATTTACATATATTGTATTTACATCTTATAAATTGTATTTACATATATTATATTTACATCTTATAAATTGTATTTACATATATTATATTTACAGCTTACAAAAATTATATTTACATATATTGTATTTACAGCTTATAAATTGTATTTACATGCAGAGAAGCTTTAGGATTTAATGTTATCTATGAAAAGAATTTTTTTTTGTTTTGTTCTAGACTTATGATTTCATTGAATGCAGATAGAATATGCAGCAATTTCCTATCTGCTTGTCTTATGCAGAGCCACAGCTCATCAGTGATTTGCCTTAGAAAATTACCTGAAACATTGAAGGGGTAAATGACTTGCCCGTGATCAAACAACTCTTGTGTCATACAGCTTAAACTCACATCTAGATCCAGTTTTTGAATTCCTATACCTTGCTGCCTTGCATACAAAGCATGTCAGTGAAAAATGATATGTGATTTACCCACATACATACAGACAATTATACATACACACACAGAGGCAAAAATCAATGCATCCCATTTTTCAATTGTATCCTGATTTGTTTCATCCCAGTTTGCACTGTGTATGTGCATGCATATGAGATACAAATCCACACATTAGAATTTTTACCAATTAACAAATAAACTGGATTATATTTTCTTATAAAATAGCACAAGATTTCAAACAAGATTTAAATAGAGTGGAACCATATATTCATCATACATAATAAATTTTTAAAATAGTCTAAAATACATTTCAAAAACATTTTAAAATATCTTAAAGCTTATTCCTCATTGTTAGAATGCCACTAATAATGAGATTAAATAAATTAAATAGTGGAACCACTAATTTTTTTGCATATAGGTCATATTCAGTTATAGTGAAGTACCAAATTTCATTAAAAAATACATACATTGTAACACAACAAAGATGGCCATTGATGTACAATCAAAAACATTGTTTTCCTCGTAGGCTATGGTAATAGAAAATATTCCATGCATGAAATATGAAAAGTACTCCAATACATTCTTCAACACAGCATTCAAAATATCAACAAGGTTCAACTCAACTAAAGGGTTGTGACAGATCACTTCAGTGAAAAGTGTACCTCTACTGACTGAATTGCAAATATTTAAAATACAATTAAATCAACACTTTTTATCATGTGAAAGTCAAAAAATCAGCATGTTAGTAAGAATTAAAATCATCTATGTTAATATAGTTAAAATTCAAAGCACACCAACATCCCCTCTTCCCTTTCCCCTTCCAGAGTCTGTCACCAGCTGACGTGTAAAACCAAAAACTTTCCAGTTCTCTCCACTGATATTCCAAATGGATTTCTAAATCAGTTAGGCTTTTATCCTCCCATACCCTCAAAGCCATCACGCATTTGCTGGGCCATCAAATGGACCACAGCTGAGTCAGGCAAAGATTCAAATTTAAATTCACTGAATCCTATGAGATTCATTCCCTTAAACAAAGGAACTCTTTCTGATGATTTAATACACACCCGAATATCACAAAGGAGGAACTGGAAAATATTTGTGAAGTGGACAAGAGATTGTCACCAGCCACTAGAGAAGACACCACATTCATATCCATGCATGGAGGTATGACTGCTGGTAGTTGCTTACCCCTTGATGATCAGAGATGAGCAAGGTAGTCTCAGTGCTGCTTAGACCCTGCCAGTAGCATCATGGGAGAGATATATGCTGTTAGTGATGATGCAAAGGCAGTGGGAAGCTTTATTTTAACAACAAAAATATCATAAGATACATAGAAAGAAACAAAGAAGCTCATGGGTGGGGACAGAGCTTTTTGTTTTTTTCTACAACACTTTAAGCTAGTACCTTTAGGGAAAAAAAAGAATTAACTGCTTCATCATCTGTGTTTCCAACAAGCCTACATGAAATGATTAAGTTGAATACCCTGAAAGAGACTTTAATTGATTTCTCAAAATCTATTTTTTTAACATTACAAAGAATAAGTGTGTATCTTTAGAACTGTGTATTTATGTGTGCGTATGTCTACACATACACACACACTCACTCAATGCCAATTTAGAGAGTGAAAAATACTTGAAGCCTCTTCCAGTGTATGGGAAAGACAGGAGTTGTGGTCTAAATATGTATAGGTGCTTCCAGCATGCACATCATATGGAGCACTCAAAGCTCATGCAAGTAGCTTTGGGTGGTTTCTATTAGGAGGTGTACATAACATGGTGCTAAAATAAAAACAAGTAGTCAAGGTGGGAAAAGGTGAGCTCTAGCCAAACGTGCAAACTTGCTTTTTACCTCTGAAAAGTTTCTTTATATGATTAAGCTGATCCCAGGGCAGAGCCGGTTTTGAAACTGACACATGAATGGTGCTATGGGCAGACCAATTACTATGCAAAGTTGTCAAAACACCCCTCAGGAAGATAATAAATGCAGTGAGGTGTAAGCTAAGCTGAGTTTCCAGCAGGAATTCAGTAAATTATGGTACAAGGAGAAATTACCAATACTGAAAAGGGAGAGGGGAGGTGATCTGCAAAATAATTATTAAGAAAATATAGCAATATTCATTCTTCATACCTTCATCCCTTTCCCCAAGATAATCATGTCAAAACTAGCAAAGTTATTTAGGGTCTCCTAGGGAATATATAAGCAGGGATGAGAGACAAGGGTTGTAGATGCATCAGTGGTCTGGCACAGAATATAATCGAGCTGTGAGGAGGCTTACTTTTCACCGAATATGCTTTTTAAAATCTTTTACAATTTCTACACCCTCCACTGACATTCCATAATATATCTGCATTAATGAATCCAAATGTATTGGACATCAAACAAGGTTATGGCATGTCTAAGTCACGCCATCCTACACCACCGAGAGTCCTGATCATGCAAATACACAAGGCAATTTAGCACATCTGTGTTTAAAGGTCAGGAGCAAATCTGTCTAGCTGCATTTCTCTATGAACCTGATGAATAAATGCAAAAGCTATTTGAGAGGTCATCCTCAGAAAATTTGGTTAAAATTATTTCAAAGGGAGGATATTATGCTCACAGCCACTTTAAAATTTCTCACTTTGGAAAAGAAAACTGTTTTCTAAGCTACAAACAAGTTTGTGAAAAATTAGGTCATCTCATTTTTTTTTTTTCATGGATGGCAGTAGCAGAGCACTTTATCATCATCTCTCTGAGAGCTGCTTCTTATAATCTTCGATGAAAGGTGCATTTCTAAGAGCTGCTTCTTATAATCTCTGATAAAAGTGTATTTCTGCAGTACTTTTTCATTCTATGATCTTTCCTCTGCATTTTTACAACTCATGCATTCCTACTGGTAAGAACTTCCAAGACTTATGCTTGTCCTTCATTAGTCAGAGGAAGATAGCGTTATTCCAAGCAACTCTATAATTCCACCTTTCCCACAATCCTTTGCATAAAACAGCATGATGTTTTCCAAGAAAATATAAAGCAGGAAGGGGCAGGTAATTGATCTGAGTAGTCAGAAACTGAAAAGTAATTTTACTTGTGAAACTCATTTAAGGCTACTCTAATTAAGGAAAACACTAACACAATTTTCTTCACTAAACTTCCAAAAATTATTTGGAAAATTTCTGAGAATTCCATAAAGTTGTACTTACAGTGTCTGAGGTGAGGGAGGGAGGAGGAAACAACATCTTCAACTATAATTGCCATTTAAGCAAGTGGCAAATGGATGTTATTCCAAGGGATGGCATTCTTTGAAGTGGGACTTTCTATGTCCTATCCATATTACAAAGATTCCAAAATTGATTATAAACCTATACTACTTTCCAGTGAGCTTCTTTAATACATTCCTGGGATCTTTGGGGCTCTAAGGTAGATCTCAGGCTGGCATTCCATTTTATAAAACCATCATTAGTAAGAAATGGCTGCCAAGCACAGAATGGTCTCGTATATCATAGAGAACACTGGAAATGCATCCTCATGAGTGTCTCAAAGTTTTGAAGCATGAGAAATAAGCCCCTTTTGTAATAGGGAGACTAAAAGTCTTCATTCATATTCTATGATATCATGTACAATTTAATTAATTGCAAACATACTTCAGGCTGTGGATCTAAACAGAAATGCATGCTAATGTTAGAATTTCTATCTATGAGGTTATTCTTTAATAGGCCTTGGATTTACTTCTACCAATGAAACAGATATTAGACTTAATCTGAATGAAAACTAATGTACTTTATCCAGTGAAGTGGTATGGAAGCAAGTGATCTAGAGAATTCTTTCTTATTTCTTTAAGAAAAAAAACAAAAGGATCTTGCCACATCACATTCAGCTTTCCTGGCATTGCTACTTGGCAGGGCATAGTCCTGGATCTCCTGTTTTAAATAAGGACTTTATGGCTGACCAGAGGATAGTAAACAGCATTCCAAAGAAGAAATGAATTTTTTTTGACAATCCCAAGAATCAGACTTATCCTAGTAGACTGCATCTTCTGCTACAGAGACAATACAAGGGAACATGGGACTATACCTCACATGTACAACTGTATACCCACCCTTGGGGCTTATAGAACATTAGAGAGGCTGAAAAGCCATACAGAAGAAGCTTCAATTTCCACTTGATTCATTTAAAAAGAAACTGTCTCATATTGAAGATACTATTCTATTTCTACTCTTTAAGAGAGAGAATGTCAATGCACAGAAGAAATTTATCCATTAAGAGTTTCTTTATGAGAAAATATGTACACATTTCCTTTTGCTTATAGCCAAAAGTTTTAATTTTAAATAGTTAAATACATTAAAATATATATGTACAAAGTGAAAAATTAATTATCATTAAAGTGTATATTTTGAATTGTGGTTCTATCAGTATCTATTCAAGAAAGCTACAGAAGAGAGACAAGAAATTATCAACTTAGCTTGCTATGTAGACCTGACTGAATCAAGCCCTCTTTCAAGACTCAATACCATCTTGATTCTGTCTATCCCTCAAATCTCAATATTTTTTGAAAGTCATAACTTCATTGTTTCGATTGAGACAATTTTTTGAACCTTCTACCTCATTTTGCCTACATTTAGTCTTAACATTTAATAATTTGTCCATTAAACATTCAGAAATCCCATTGCTAACAGAGAACTCAAGAGAGTCTCTGACCAGTGGTGTATATCTTAAAACATGAACATTCAGAACCAAATGAAGAGTTCCTGGAACCAAAGACCACACGTCACCTCCTATTGTAATTGTTGGCCAAATGACATTTTGACAACAACGTTCTTCGGGTATAAATATACTGACAATGCATCTTCACTCATGACTTCTTCACTGGACATTTGTGTTCTAAAGCGGAGAGTCTTACCCTGGGGCTCATGAACTTTTTAAAGGAAGTTTGATAATTATATTTGAGTCCTATGTATTTTATTCCATTTATTTTATCCAGTTAAAAACATCATTCTAAGAATGGACTCATAGGTTTCACCTGTCTGCCAAAATAGTCCATTACATAAAATTATTAAGAACCCAATATACTGATTTTCTTGTGCAGCATGATAAGTATGAGAATATGTTTAGAAGAATTGAACATATTTAACCTATATTGGATTACTTGCTGTTTAGGGGAGGAGACAGGAGGAAGAGAGAAAAAAAATTGCAACACAAGGTTTTACGAGGGTGAATGTTTAAAACTATCTTTGCATGTATTTGAAAATAAAAAGCTATTATTAAAAAATTATATCTGTCTATCAATTTATCTTATTTCTATTTTTTGGACTGCACTGCTCAGGACAGGCCAAGAAGCAAAGACTCAAAAGAGTCTGTACCTCTCCCTCCAGTCATTATATTAATGCTGTGTATGTCCTGAATAAATAAAGAAGGAAGTGTTCAATATACTTTGTTAAACAAATCATTGATCTTCTTTGTCCTCTTGAGCAGCTACATTTGTAGCAGATAGTAAAGAGAATATGTATATTCAAATTGTTTTGTTTTCATAAACCACATTCGTGTGTTGTCCAATTTAAAATTTCTATGACAAAAATAAATAAACAAATTAAAACCGGGTCTTTTCTTATCAAGGCCGATAATATGAATGCAAAGCAGCCAGGAAAGTTTCATTCTGGGACTGGCCTCTTCTATGTCAAGTCAGTGTGGCTAGGTTTGCTTCATGAGAAGCCTTGAAACAAATTCAAAAAATACATAATACATTTCCTAATTTGTTTGCATTGCCACAGCCCCTGGAAAGATGAAATATTAGAAACTGCACAAAACACACTCTTTTATTTATTACACAAGATGAATGTGCTTGGGAGAAAACAAGAATAATTTAAACTGAACATATGGCTGGGATCAAAAGTCCTCTCCACCTCCAAAAAGTAAATTTCCTTTATCTCAAAAAAAAAAAAAAAAAAAACTTTCCCTTTATCCATCTTCTGTCCTGAAGTTTAGGAGGAGAAACGACTGATTCAAAGCATACCTCTGAGCTTCCTGGGAGTTCAGATGCTGTACTGGAGTTCATTTCATACAGAGGTCCATTGGATTCTTCTCCTAGAGGAAAGAGGAGCAAAATTCCATGAGAAATTGTCCCATTACTCTGAAGGAGCTTAATGCATAGTCACAACATGAGGAACAGGCAAGAATTTTGATGGTCAAGCTTGGAGCATGGAAGGAAGGAAGAAACAATAGCAGAATTAAATGCCCACACTCAACATAGAGCTGGGTGGGTAAAAAGAATTTTCAAAACCAACAACAACAAAGAACATTTACAAAATGGTTTTTTTGTAATCACAATACAAGACTGCAAATCGTTCACCTCCTCTTATTCTTTAAGCTGGCAGTAACCTCATTCTTGGAGGAACACTGATCTCTACACCCATCAGAAATCACATTTCTAGAGAATTCACAGCTGTAAAACATCAATTGGGATTGCCACTCAAAGGATGCCCATGGACAGCTCATATTGTCATTCACTAGCCCCTTGACTTGTTGGCTGGAAATTACATTTGGCTGATTACAGTCAGAACATTCATGGAATTTAGTCCTATACAATTTCGAGTTGTATTACTGTAATATTGACATCTCTGGGATAGATATGAGAAAAATACCTGGGGCTAAAGTGGGCAATTTATGGGACTCACCAATATTAGGAAAAAAATTTTATTAGAGAATTGACGCTCTATTCTATCCTGATTGCTACTTGGAAAAATATGGAGATGAATCTTCACATCAAAAGGGCATATGAAATCTCATTAAGAATCATAATAAGTGAATAAAAATACATAAGGAAAATATCCTTAGGGAGCAGTAGGGGAGAGCGGGACATAGATGTAAGAGGCAACATGATACTGGAAAAACACAGATGATTACTTGGACTCAAAAAGCATGGGTTTAAATTCTAATTCATTGATTAACCGAGTTACAATTGGCAAGTCACTCCACTTGTCTCAGCATCTTTGCCTGAAAATGGAACATGTGAAAAAGCTGATACCACATACCCAATCACTGTATACTTTCACAGACCAGCTTCTTAATTGGCATTTCTGCCATCTTCTAAGTGACAATTTTATTTCTATATATACTTTGCTGATTCAGAAACTTTGGGGTGTCTTTAGAGAGAGAGGGTCCTAAGAGCTGTTAGTCCTAATTATTTTCCCTCATTTCACACAGCATGAGGAGTTGCAGTGACTTGCCTCAGGACATACAGGTAATTTTATTTTCCCTCATTTCACACACTGGGTAATTTCAGCATGGAGGAGTTATAGTAACTTCTTTGAGGACATACAGTAGGCAATAAGTGGGCAGAGATGAAATTAGAACCCAGGTCCTCAGGCTACAAATTCAGTGTTCTTTCCAATCAGCCACATTATCCCTCACCACCAATGATGCTGCCCATCCATTAGATCTTCTGTCTTCATCTATAGTAGCAACATTTGAAAAGTAGGAAACACGAAAGCTACTGTGTGTACAGCACATCCCTAACACAAAGAACATGCCACCAGACAACAAAGGAGCGTGCAGGGTGCGGCACAAGACTCATTTTTCTCTTGCTTTGTCAGCCTTCTTCCTTTCCCAACCCCAACCACAAGGCTGGGCTTCTACTGGCCTTGGTGCCTTGTACCAATCGCTAAGCCTAGGATGTGTGGGTGGGAATCTACACTGGATTGAAAAGGGCAACAGCATGCCCTCCTCTGCCCGACAAATAACAGTGGAGATCATTTAGACCAATCTCTTTAAATTTACAGATGAAGAAATTGAGGCCCTGAGGGATTAAGCAACTCCTCAAAGGTGACATAAATAGTGTGAGAGCCAAGATTCCAATAGAATCTCTGCCTCTAAGTCAGGTCTCTTCCTATTATATTATATCAAATCTGCATCTTTTAATGATGGGGCCAATAGTTGTCCCCAATCTGTTCTCTATACATAAGAGAATTCCCCCCTTCTATGCAGGAAATTCATCTTCCATGAAAATAATTTCCTTTTTCTACACAGAGAAGAATATATCAGATGTCTCCTTTTATGAAAACTTGAAGAATAAGAGAAGGGAATAAACATTTATATAGCACCTACTATGTGCCAAGCACCATGTTAAGAGCTTTTTATAAATATTATCTCATTTGATCCTCAGAGTAATGCTATGAGAAAGGTGCTGTTATTATCCCCATTTTACAGATGGCAAAACTAAGGGCAATTCAAGTGACTTATGTAGAATCACACAACTAGTAAATCTCTAAAGGTAGATTTGACCAAAGCTCTTCTTGCCTACAACTCAATATTATAAACCAACTGCTGAATAAATCAAATCAATTATGTTCATTTAAAATAATTAAACTAAAAGAAAACTGATTCATTTAAAATTATTAGTCATCAGCATTCAAAGTGATTGTTTTCTCTTCCTCCAACATTTCAAAACTTTTAAATGCAAGATAGCTTTCCTGCCTCTCTTCTCCAGATCCCCCAGTGTCTGATGTATTGTTACGCATATCATAAGCCCAAAATAAAAGCTTGGTGAATGAATGTATGCATGGATTTTCTCCCATCTGGGTTCCAAAGGAATGACTGAAGTTGGTTTACCATGTCTAGGAAAAGGAAGAAGGCTGTAGTGATAACACAAAGCAAGGCACAATACAAACAGTTAACGGTGTAGTGAACAAGAAATGTTTCTTTTTTTTTTTCTGCTCAATACAATACCTTCTGGATTTGTGAACTTGAACTTGGTGAGAACAGCAATATCATCTTCAAGGGAAAAAAACATGGCATTAACTAACAGCCCAACAGACTGATGACCTTTCCATAACATTTAATGTACGTTCTGAAGACCCTGATTCTATTGTCTTACAGAACAACAGAAACCAGAATAAGCCAACAGCTTGGAAATGTTATTTTCAGGACTCAATATAAATTGAATTTAATGCGCATGTTCTCCTTCTCCCCTGGTGTCACTGTATTCACCTGGCATTTGTCCAAAGGAGGAAACACAATTGCCCTCTGCATTCAGAATGACTCAGCTTTCTCTTCACAGCCCCCAAATTCCAACCCCACAGATCAACCAATAACATGTGAATGACCACGGTTGGCTGCTTTCTGGACATCTCCACTGGCCAACAAAAAAATAGAATGTTGTTGTAATTTTTTTTTTTTTAATTCTAAGTACCTATCTGGGAAGCCCCAGGTACTGTCCAAGGTACAGAATAATAATAACAATAACAGCTAACATTTATAAACTGCCTGCTCTGTGCCAGGTACTATGCCAGACATTTTATAATTATTATTGCATTTGATCCTCACAACAACCCTGGGAGGTGGGTGCTTTATAATTGAAGAAAGTGTAGTGTAGTAAATAGGAAAAACAACTTTCTGAGGGTCACACAGTTACATATTTGAAGCTACATTTGAATTCAAGACTTGAATTCAAGTCTTCCTGGTTCCAGGCCTGGAGTTCTAACCATTGTATCCTCTTCTGACAATACAAAAGCTAATGACACAATGTAATGATACAAAAGATAAAGAAGTCATCTGTATGGGAACAGCTAAATGGTGCAGTGGACAGACCACAGGTCCTGGAATCAGGAGGACATGAGTTCAAATATGATCTCAGAAACTTAACACATACTAGCTGTGTCACTGGGCAAGTCACTTAACCCAAATTACCTCACAGGAAAAAAAAAAATTCTGCAGAAGGTCTCTCACTGAAGTTCAACAAAGTTCAACAAACTTATATACCTAGCACTGTAAACGTAGAGCATTGAAGTGGACATATGGAACTGGCTTTAGAGTTAAAAAGCCAGATTTCAACACTTAGTCCAGACACATATGGATTTTGTGACCATAGAACAAGTCACTTAATTCCTTACTGTACAAGGCAATTCTTTAAGACATTAAATTATAGTTTCCACACTAGTTCTCCACGCACACACATCCTCCAGATCCCTTGCTCTCTTTCCCCCACTGACTACTGTGGAGTCCCTGAGAAAGTTGCCACTATTTATACCCTCAGGAGGTCTACAATCTTCTGAGTAGATAAACAAAGGAGCATAAAATATGTGATATTATATAAATGCATGATTGTTGAGTTGTATCAGTTATATACAACTTTTCATGACCCCAATTAGGATTTTCTTCACAAAGATATAGAAATGGTTTGCCTTTTACTTGTCTAACTCATTTTACAGATATAGAAACTAAGGGAAACAGGACTAAATGACTTGCCCAGGGTCACAAAACTAGTAAGTATCTGAGATCAGATTTGAACTCAGGAAAATTTGTCTTCCTGACTCCATTGCACCACATAGCAGCCCCATAGATGAATTAGAGAAATTTTTAAAAATTGCTATATAAATCTGGAGGAAAAATATTACTAATGGTAATGGTTGAAATCTGAGAAGACCTTACTTAATAGACTGGGTAGGAATTAAATATATAAAGAAAAAAAAGGAAAAGATTTCTGGGACAAGAAAATGCATAGATGGACACAGACATGGAAGGGTGCAGATCACATCTCAAGCTTGGCTCTGAGACAGAACTCCTGAAGGGAAGTGATGAGAAAATATTGGAAAGAGGGTGAAACTGGATGGTAAAGGACCTTGAATGCCAGGGAAAGGACTTGCCAAAATGGAATTCCTGATGCTTTTAAAATAGTGACATTAACAACTCTTTCTTTAAAGAAAATTATTCTGTTCTGACAACAGTATGAAGAATGGATGGGAAATGAATGGAGGTAGAAAAGACCTGCAGGAGGTTGCAGTAATATTTAGATATGTGGTAACGAAGGCTCACACTATAGCGTTGGCCGTGGCATTCTGATTAAGCACACTGATATGAGATGTTGCTACAATAGATCACCTGACTAGAAGCAAGTGAGGGAGACAGGTCTGAGCTAATGACGCTATTACTGAAAGAAATGGCAAAATCAGAAGGACTAGATCTAGAGTTACTAGTTTTACACATATTTACAGCCATGTTTCTTCAACACCTCAAGGTGAACAATTCTTGTAGACAACTGGAGAAGAAGGGCTAAAACTTGAGAGGTTAATGGTTGAAGTATATATTGAGAATTATCAGTACGTGTGTGTGAGAGTGAGTGTGTGTTTGTGTGTGTATTTGTGGAGAGAGAGGGAGAGAGAGAGAGAGAGAGAGAGAGAGAGAGAGAGAGAGAGATAAAGAGAGTGTGATAATGCTTGAGGTATATATTGGGAATTATCAGTACATATATACATAAATATATATAATAGGAAGATAGGCCCAAACCTCGATGATTCCTTGGGAAAAGGAGATGGGACCAGAACAATAGAAAGAGGAAGAGTTTTCATGCAATTGGGGAACTTTGGGTTATCTATTTATTTTTTTTTGACAACTGATAAATTGTAGCTTGAGGAAAGGGTAGGTGATTTCTTCAAGGAATTATATGATAGGAAAAATAGATAGGCTGATCATTTGGTGAGAATGAAATATGACAGGTAGACAACCAGGCAGCTCTTCTATAAGACGCTAAGAATAATGAGGAAAGGCTTTTAGTGGCAAACTTATGGGAGAATATGTTTGAGTAAAGGAAGTTCAGGGAAGTAACTACATGGAAGGAATAGACATGGAATGACTGCAATTAAGGCCACTGAAAGGAATTTCTAAGCTAATGAAAATTAAAGATCTCTTTAAAACTAAGACCACTAAAGCTAAACCTGGACAAGACCTTAAATCTTAGCTTGTCTGATTCCCTCATTTTATAGAATAGGGAAATTAAGGCTCTCTTTCCTCCTATTCCTCTGATTATCCAAGTCAGAGACCCTTACCAACTTACCAACTTTTTTCATCTATGAGATGAGATTCTAATATTTTATCTGAGTTACCCAGAACAGACCACAAAAACAGCAGCTTCCTTTGATTGGTTGCTATTTCTGGAGAGGGTTAGCAGTTTTTCTGCAGTAGCAATGTGGCTACTGTTATGTCCAATAGAGACTAGTTCTGGAAGCAGCCTTTTTCCTCCATCAAAAAAGCTAAGCTAGTATGTTTGACAAGAATATCTAAAACAGCTAGATTCGGGGCAACTAAGTGGCACAGTGGATAGAATATTTAATTTGGAGTCAGAAAAATCTGAATTTGGGGGCAGCTAGGTGGCACAGTAGATAGAACACCAGCCTTGAATTCAGGAGGACCCGAGTTCAAATCTGGTCTCAGACACTTAACACTTCCGAGCTGTGTGACCCTGGGCAAGTCATTGAACCCCAGCCTCAGAAAAAAAGAAAAAAAAAAAAAAGAGAGAGAGAGAGAAAAAAAAAATCTGAATTCAGATCTTGGCTTCAGACAAGCCTGGAAGTAACTGAATAAGGCACTGAACCTGTTTGCCTTCATTTCCTCATATGTAAATGAAGATAATAATAGCACCTACCTTCCGAGAGTTATGAAAATCAGATGAGATAATAGGCTTAGCACAGTGTCTGGGATTCAGTAAGTATAAAAAGGATAGCTATTATTACTAGAATATATCTTTTACAGCATTTTTGCAACTTTTCTAAAACTCTTTTAACAATTCTAATTTGAGGCACTGTGGTGCTAGGAAGGTGGGTACAAGTGCTGACTCTTGACACATGCTGGCTGGATGACCTAATGGGTATCTATCTAAGATTCTAAGTTTTTTTGAAGGTGCCAGCCTACAATGTCAGAGATTTTATCAACTGAGAGTATGTCATATCAATGAAATCTTAGAGGCCCCATCCCTAATTTGGGGTATGTCAATGGCTGGAGAGATCTAGAATCAGGAAAATTCATTTTGCTGAGTTCAAATCTGGCCTCAGATACTTTAGTATCTACATGACCCTGGGAAAGCAACTTTATCCTGTTTACCTCAGTTTTCTCATCTACAAAATGATCTGGAGAAGGAAATGGCAAATCAGTTCAGTATCTCTGCCAAGAGAATCTCAAACAGGGTTACAAAGAATTGGATATGACCAAAACAACTAAACAACAACAATAATAAAGACTTCTTCACCTTATTACATTACCTGTTTGGTTAGTCTTCATGACCTGAATACTTCTATTGCCCACTCCCATACCAGTTATCTCTAATACATTCTCACCCTAGCACCTCTTATTCTTGGCTCAGCCCCCACCTGGACCAGGCTTCTATTTCTGCTCCCTGATATATCACTATGCCACAAACAACCTGGATAAGTCAAAAATACAAATTATGAAGACCTATAAGTAAGATGAACATATATTGCGAATATGGATTTTGAGGGTTTCCTGAGAATTTCAATATTTTAAACTCTATAACAATTTACATTTACAAAATACTGCCTCCAAAAAAACTATCAACTGGGTCACTGTGTTAGTAACAAGGAAGAATATTATATTTGAGGAGAGAAGAATTGGGAGAGAATATTGGATTTATTGAACAAAAATTAGAGAGTCTATTGGAGTTGGGATTTTATGGTAGAAAAAACACAAGGCAACAACAAAACATTTTTAATTAAAATTCTTTCTTGTTTTTGCTGAGCACAGCCAAACTATGGATTCAGAATGCTACATATATTTTTAGATGTCACTGAGTTAGTTGTCCTTGTTTGTGTTCCTTTGTCATAATGGAGAGTGCATGGTGGGGATGATATATAGTGTAACCAGAAACGACTGCTATCAAAACAGAAGAAATCAATAAAAACAAATGGTGTTCAAGTATTATTATTGTTGCTTTTGTTAAAAATAGCAACAAGAATACCCAAGCCTGTGATTTTAATTAGTGTAGGGAGGTCCACTTAAAGAATCCCTTCTACCAATGTGGATTAGTACGTTCTTTGCACTGTGGCTCTGGTAAATTACCCAGGGCACCAATGTGACACATAAAATGATGTACATAAGGACACAATTCCATCTAAATATCAAAAGCAGGACTTGATATCAGGCTTTCAATACCAGGCTTTCCTACACCCCAGTCCTGCTCTGTCCATATCCATTCCCCTAGCTCCCTCATTTCACAAGAAGGAAACTTAGAGAAGCTATTAGCTCTATCAGGTACTTAGTAAGTATCTGCCAAATTCAGTGTGTGTATTATAGACTTATCCTCAGCCACACAGCTAGCTGGTAAAAAGTGGAGCTGGGATTCAAATCCAGGAACCTCAAATCTCAGCCCATTTCTCCATGTACATTATCTTTACTTCAACATGTGCTTTCAAAGAGCTGGCCATTCCTATCACTGGGTTTAAAACACACACACACACACACACACACACACACACACACACACACACTATATTAAGCCAAATAATATACTTATTTTTAAGTGGCTACACCATTAGCAGCCGAGCATGAATGAGAATAACCCAGCTCTTATCAGCACAAAGCATGAATCGCCTGGTTAACAAAATACCAAATGAAAGACTATCAGTTGGAAAAAACCTTCATGTCTTCCTAGCTTAAAGAACTGCTTTTTGTTTTGTTTTGTTTTGTTTTGTTTTTAATCAGAATAATATAGAGAAAACAGTTTACTGCTCTGCTTAAGTGAACCAGTTACGCCAATACCTCTCATGAATGCCCAAGTTATCATAATTAGTCACTGGGATGTCACAATGTATGTGTTCGTTAATCATTTATTCTAAAACTGCCAAACACATAGATGGGTGGGGCTAGTCTCCACTAACAGAATTCTTCAAAGTCATTCTTCAAAGTCTTATCATAGCATGGAAGACATAGATCTTTAAGGGAGCAAAGATGGAATCTTAGCTGCTACCCCAACTCCAATAATTCTGTCACTTTCTCTTTTTCATAGATCTCATTAGGACAAAAGGGCCTTTTATTTTTTCCCATGCATCCCTTAATCTAATCATAGGGATTTTTCCCAGCAAACCTTCTGAGATTGTCCAAATCTCGGGTCATCCCAATAGTTCTTCCAATGAAGAAGAAGTTTCATAAAGATATTTAAAAAAAAAAAAAAATCTTTTCCCTATATTAGGAGCTACAAATCCCTGCCATACAAATCAATTCAAAAATTACTGAAAAGCTCTTTGAAACACCTGTGCATAAATACATTACACAGAAAAGAAATATAGTCACAATGTTGATATAGAAGGCCTTTCTCCCCCTACCCAACCACCCCAGGAGAGCAGAACTGAGTAAAGAAACCAGGGAAAACTAAAGCTTTAAAAGACTGAATAAAGACTAAATGACTGTATGGCAATTGAAGAAAAGTATGAACCAAGCTACATTTAGAAAGGCCTTTCCCCACTGGCTATAGAGGAATGAAATTTTTTGTCACAATTCATAAAGGATATTCCTGAGAGGCTAAGTAGAAGTAACAGTTTATAAGGGAACACCCACAAGGATGAAAGATCCTAAAAGTAAATATTTTGATAATTGGAAGGAAGTTGTCCTTGCACAGGAAGGGGAGAAGAAAGCAGAGGATTCAAGTGGAAAAGGCTCCTGGGAGCTTTAGTGAAATGCAGGCTCTAACAGTCAACAGAGTAAAGTGGTGGCCAAAACAGGAAACTCCAGTAGTTAGGTAGAACAATAAAAATTGTTCTAGGCTAAGGTTGTTGGGGTACCCCAAAATTAGGGATACCAAGGAGTAGGTTATGTTGTCTAAAAGATTTCAGGTTTAAACTAAATACAAGTCAAGCAAGCACATTTATTTGGGCATTTACTTGGGGTAAGGGATGACACACCCTGTGGGCAATTGTCTAGAGAAGAGAAAGTAAGAAGGAAAAAAACAAAACAAAACAAAACAAACAAACAAACAAAAAAAAAACAGGAATTGGGCAGAGCAGGAAAATCAAATGACCTCAAAGATTTTGAATAAGTTTAGACAATGTCAGATAAGGTATACCTGGAAAAAGTCCCTATGATTAGATTAAGATATGCATGAAAAAACATAAAAGGCTTTTTTTGTTCAAAAGAGACCTAGGAGAAAGTTGAAAAGCTTATTGGGATTCGGGCAATAGCTAAAATTCCATCACTGCCCACTCAAAGAACTGGACCCTAATTGTTTTGGGGCTAGGCTATGTAGAGTTCATCTCCCATTACTGTTCAGGATAAGGGACATGGATTTGGACCTGCCTAAAAATCCTGTCATGAAGAGGGGGGACTGGTCTCAAATATCAAAAGCAGAATAACATTAAGGAGAGGTGCCAGTAGAGGAATAGAAGGAAAAAAAAAAAAAAAAAAAGAACTTGTCCCTGGGCTCTTTGAAAGTAGCTGCTGCTGAAGGTCGTTCATCCAACTGGTCTTCCATTGTTCTACTTGACTAGAGGTATTGATATAAACACAACAGGAAGTTTTGGTCACAGCATCCTTTAGAGACAAGGAGCTAGTCCAAAACACACAGTTATCTAGGAGGACCACATTAGCCAAGGAGTCAAGGGGCATTTGAAGGTGTTTAAGGGGACTGGGAGCTGTCTCAGGTAAGCTCCTTCAAGGCTTTGGGAAGATTAGCAATGACAAGGTTAGCAATAACCAAGGTATGGGCCACTCTTCCCCAAAAACTGTCAGAAAAATTGTATTTCTCACAGTGGCACACTTATGGGACACATTATAGACAGACAAAGATGGACATAAGCAGTCCAGAATAGAAGTCTTGTGATATTTATAGGGGGTAGCCATTGGAAGGAGGGCAAAAGAATTATTCACTATAGGAGAGGAGGATGAGCTATTAAGGGTGTTATGAGCACCACAAAGAAAGATTTCTCAGGGGCACAGATAGAATTGGGGTCTTTAAGAGTTGCCATAACCTTGAGACTCCAGAGATGAGAGAAGTCACAAGTAAATGAAAGGCCATGCCAGATGACCTCTGTCAGTAGATTATGAAGAAGACAATTATATTGATTAGTAAGAAATGGCAGATATGATCCACCAAAAAACCAGGTCCCTGGTAGTAACCCAGTATCTGAATGGGCACCAATGAGGAAAAAGCCAACTCTGTAGAGACTCCCACTATTATCTATACAATCTGGAGGTTAAGCTATAAATGTCATTTATAGCTTAATGTCACCTGCCAAGGTTACTGTATATAAACAGAACAATCATGACTGTCAGTTGATTTTCTGATACAATTAGATTAGTGCACCTTGCTCTGAGTCTTTCTCATAAAAAATTCCTTTTCTTCCCTTATTAAATGCAAGTTCATTAGGAACTTTGCCCATCTGCTGAGCATTATAAAACTTTTGACTCTTGACCTGGAGATGGTTTGAGTCTGTGAATTCATTCTCAATGACTCCTCACTTTCATGACTTGTGGGTCAAGAGACTTTACCCCATATTGGGCGCCAAAATATTAATACGAGGGTGTGGGTTGAGGGGTCATCTCTCATGGAATTCAGACTCAAATGTATCCAAATTAAGCATCAACATTTATTAGGGCATTTACTTGGGGTGAGGGGTGATGCATACTGTGGTTCTCTTCCTTAAGAAAGAGACAAGTAATTCAGCAGAATGAGGCAAGGAATTATGTAGAGAAGGAAAAAGAGGAGAATTAGGAAGAGAAGGGAAATTGGATGATCTCAGAGAATATTTTACATATATTTGGACAATCTCAATGATTGGATTAAAATATACATGGAAAAAGGCAAAAGTCCTTTTTCCTATAATGAGAAGAGAAAGACAAAGAAAGATCCAGAGGGAGACAGAGATAGAGAGAAATAGAGAGATAGAAAAAGGGAGAGACAAAGATAGAAACAGAAATAGAAAAAAAGAGTGCATTGTTGGGGCTGGGGTAACAGCTAAGACTCCTTCAAGATGAACTCCTACCTTAGACACTTATTACTTGCATGACCCTTGAAAAGTCAATCTCTCTCAGACCCAGTTTCCTCAAAATGGTATGAAAATTACATCAATCTCAGAGAGTTGTGATGAGGATCAAATATATTGAAGCTTTGCAAACTTAAAGCACTTTATAAGTGTCCCAAATGAGAAAAGAACTAAGATGTGTCAATCAGTTAAAAATCTAAAAGAGGGCATCCTAGTGTATTGTTGGGAAAATCTTAGAGGACACTTTTTAGATGACATGGATAAAAATTGCATAGGTGACTTCATAATCTCACCAACTATCCATCCTGCCAGAGATTACCAGACTTCCCTTTGAAACTGGTTGCATCAACGTGTCAACTTTGGCATATTCTCTGAGCTCAAGTGATCCTGATTGGTGAAAGGTCCAGTACAACTACAATAGCCTGCCTGCATGCATCCCAAGACCATCTTTGGTATATTATGTGATCACCCATCTGGGGGACAACTTCTTATTATCTTCCTTTTTTCCAGAACTTAGTATAGTGCATGGTATCAATAAGTGTTTGTTAAAGGTCTTTCAATCATTCATCCTTTCTTAAGAAAGAAAGGGTGAGAAGGTCCCAGGGATGATTGATATTCAGGGAAGGAGGTCTCAGGCCATGAGGAAAGCAGCTAAATCATGTGGTTCAAGTCTGGAACGATAGACTTCTGGGCAGCAAAGAATTTTCCCTTGTTATTAAGTGAATTAAGGACCTGTTTCTCAAATAAAACACTTAGTCTCTAGACTCTGGGCATGTTCTCTGGCTTTATCCTAAATCTACAACATTCTCCCTCCTTATCTCTGCCTTCTGGCTTTTCTAGCTACCTTCAAATCTCATCTGCTCCAGGAATCCTCTCCCAACTCCTTTTAATCCTTGAGCCTTTTCTCTTTGAAATATTTCGGATTTATTCTTCACACAGCTTATTTGTATAAATCAGCTTGCTTATTCTCTCCCCATCAGATTGTGAGATCATGGAAAGTAAAGACTTTTACCTCTTTTTGTGTCCCTAGTGCTAACATTCAACATTTTGACCAATGCCTGAGAAAAATAGGATATTTAGTAAATTTGCTAAATGAATAATCTGTATGGGAGCATCTTGTTCCTTAGTCAAAGAGACAAATTCAAAATGATCTTGGCCAGTGAGGGAAAAGGAAAGACATAAAATGAAATAAATGCAGCCTTGATTATGTTAAGGAAGGAAAAACCCCTACACAAATAAAAAATGAAAACTGATTATCTCCTTTTTACTAATCAATTCTAAAATTCTGCTACTTTTTCTCTAATTAACAGACAGGCATTGCAGCAAAACAGAAGGAGCAATGAATTTGGAAGGTCTAGATTTTAACCCCATTTTCACCACAAACCATTTGTGTAATTTGGGACAAGTTCTTTAAACCTCTCTGAATCTTGGCTGTCTTGTTTGCAAAATGAAGAAAGGATGTTTTCAAAAATAAGATGCCTCTGGCAGGATAAGCTTATCAGCAGTCCATGCTCAAGCCCAGATTGACATCATTTCCCTTAGCCTCCTATCCAATGGATTGGAGATTAGAATACCAGACTCCTCCCAATGCCTTCCTTTATAGATAGGAGAAATGGAACTCTCAGTTCCCTTCAATTTGCACCTGTTGTGTTGCCTATTCTACTGAACAATTTAATATACTAGTAATCACCAGGTATCCCTCCCCACTCTCCTACCTCCTTTAGTGTATTCTCTCCCCCATTAGCTTGTAAGCTCCTTGAAAGCAAGGGCTATCTTTCTTTTTATTAATCATATACCCAGGGCTTAACACAGACCCTCATACATTGTAGGTGTTAATGCTTATTGGTCTGGACTGGAGTATAGATGATTGCTAAAGACCTTTCCAATGCTTTAAACATTATTAGTGTAAGTTTAACAAACAGTATTTACAATTCTGCTACAATTCCTTTTCGAGAGGTGGGAGGGTGGGAGAGACAGATATGGAACATTGCACCAGTATCAGATTTTTTTCAAATTTTTTGCTGATTTTTTTTCTATTCCTCTTTTTACTAAAAAAAAAAAAAATCTTTGTTCTATAGAATGGCTCTCTACAAAGAAGAGGAAAAATACAAGAGGAAATTTGGGAGATATAAAAAATAAGTATTGATTAAAATTAGTGTTTAAAATAGGTCAGAGACTAAGTGATGAATAAAAATTTTAATAAAATTTTTAAAGTCACCCACTGTCTAACCTTCAGGTTTGGAAATGAGAAATGCAGATTTAAAAAAAAAACACTGAAATAACTTGCCAATGTCACATAGCTTATACGTGGCAGAAGGAGGGCAAGACCCCTATTCTATTGCCTCTAGCCCGTCTGCCATAATTTCATGATACCAATCTCAAAATTCATGAGGGCTGGAGATATCAATACCAAATCTTTTGGCTTTTTACCACATCATCCCTACCATTCTTGTTAACCCTAATGACTTCCCACTGCACTGAATCTAGCTAAGGAGACAATTTGCCAATTGAATCAGAACATATCCTTGGTGCCAAGGAGATATTCCCAAGTGGCCTACAAACATGGGTTGTCCTTTTCCTACACACCCAACTCTTCAATAAACAGGCAGTTATTTATCTCTTCCTTTTATCTGTAACTCAATAAAGACACTCTATTAGAGCTCATCTACTTATCTCCAAAAACCAATCCTGCATCATTACCCTTCATCGGGCATATGCTGGGTACCTGGGGTCATTAGTAGACAGCACTAGGTCCAGATCAAAGATTAAAGTTCCATATCTATTCTGAGGCCATATCTTCCCTACAGTCATCTGTATTATCACTAAGTCAAACTGCAATAATAATTACAGATAAAAAAAAGGTCCTTTTGCCTTTATCACCTCTTCCCCTAGTGCTGATGGCAGCTTGAATTTAATTCCAATGGCATCTGAACAGCATATGGGAAGGTGAAAGGCCTAGGCTGACTCTCTTTAATCATTTGCCCAAGGCAAAATAACTGTTTAGAGTATTAAAAGCAGAAGGCAACCATTAAAAGGGGGAGGGTAAAATAAAAGTAGAGAGATAAAGTAGGCTGTAATATCTCAATTGACAAGACCTACAAAGGGTCTGGGCAGCTTAAATACAGTTGAATGCTGGAGATATATCAAACCATATTAAGAAGATTAAAACCAAAGATGCTTTGATGATGGTTCTTGCTGGCCCCACAGGGCCCTGGCTCAGCATCATCATTTCTGAATGATGCATACTAGATGGATCTATGACTAAGGAGAAATTGCTGAGTCTCTACTTGATATTGAACAGGTGACGTTCAACAAGTTAAAATCTTTAATTATAAGCCAGGCATAGAAGACACAAAGACAAAAATTAAACAAATTTTAAAAAGTGATTTTTTTAATTCAAAAATTAAACAGAGTTTAAGTTCAAATGGACTTGGTTTATATTTTCAGCGGTGACAGTAACCAAGAATGTTTGTTCCCAGATACAAACCAATGAAAAACTACCTTAAGGACTCAAGGGGAAGAAAGAGTGATAAAAAGGCTGAAATCCTGAAAAGAGAATGTTTTTGAAAGAAGCCTACGTCAGCATCCTACATCCATTCCATACTTATTTTTGTTTCCCAGATACTAAATTGCATGGCTTCTATGCTTTTAAAGGACTGCCAAGAATTGTCAGCAAGCTCTATATTCAATACTCTTGGAAAAAATTTCATTGCCCATTCCAAGTTACAGGGTACGTCAACATATTATAAGTGTTGAGATCTCTATGTCCTTCCATTCTGCTCTTTTCAGTAAAAAGAAATTCAGAATAGTCTTCATCTTTAGAATGTGCAATGCAGACCATAGAAAAACATCTGCCTTTGTTGGAATAAGCCAGATTTTTTTAAGGCTGGCATCAACTTCCCTATATAACATGACTTTTGATTTCATTTTGATCATGGAGACAACATGAAACCAATATAACTTATTGGATTAAAAAAAAAACAGAGCTAAATTCTTTAACTCAACAGAACTCTATTGTTTCCCATGTCTCAATAATTGAGGACCAAACTCAATATGGTAAGGAAAAAACACAAATGATCATGGAACCCGGCACACATCTATAACTGTGAGTCAGTAGAAAACACAAATAAAGAATGTTATTTTCAAGTCATGAGGCATTTAATAAATATGGTAACCTTGCCTAGTTTTTCTGATTCTTCATGGCTTCATTCAAGAAACTGCATTATATGTATTTACAAATTTTTACTTCAGTGCCATAACTTTGCAAATAAATTTTAATGCTCCAGAAGTGCAAGCATATTTATTTGAACGCTGCTTTTTGATTCCTACATACAACACACTCTTGTTCACAATAGTTTGCCTCATTTGTTTCCCATAATGAAAGATCTTCCCTTTTACATTCTGCTCATTAATTCCTTTTAATCTTTTTTTTTCCTAGTTAGCATATTCATTCTTTGTTTCTTATATTTGGGGGGGGGTTAAGGGGAGAAAAACAAAAGCCTTGGGACAAATAAGGAGAGCCAAGGTATAAATTGACTAGATATAAAAATGTACATTTCATTCTTTACCTCATGTCAGGGATTAAGCAAAGTTAATAAAAATCAGAGTCAGCAAACATTTAAGTGCCTACTATGTGACAGGCACTGTGCTAAGAACAAGAGATTAGAAGAAAAGCATAAGACATAACAATCCCTGCCCTCAAGAAATTCATGATCTAATGGGAAGATGACACATAAAATGCTGTGATCTATTCATATACATATTCATATACATGCATGTATGTGTGTGTGTGTGTGTGTGTGTGTGTGTGTATATATATGTATATGTCTTTATATAGTTTTCCCTTCAACGTTGTGGGAGTTTGGGACACAGCACTCTTGAGATCTGAAAAAGCCATATAAAAATTTTTGGTCCTGCCTTTGGACCAGGAATCTGAATTATTATGGGATATTAAAAGATAAACACTTGCTTTATATAATACTAATTTTTTAAAAAATTTTATTGCACTTGAGTTTTTAAACTTTCTGTGTTATTTATTAGTTTTTGCTTCTACAAAACTCCCCCAAAATTCTCATTTAATTTCTTATGCTGACCCATGATATATCAAAACTGCAATGGGGAAAATTATGATGTATAAGGCAGAACTGTGTGTAGGTATGTGTGAAAAAGAGAGAAAAAGCACACACGCTCTCAAATACATATTTCTATACATATGCAAATGTGTGCATTCACATATACACATGTCTACATATATATACATGTATATATGCTTAGAGAATCATACAAATTTATATAAACTTGTAACATGCAAATTCAACTTTATGTAAAGAATTCTGAAAAATCCAATTCCAACAAAACACCTTTGTTAACTTTACTATATATAATAAGGCTTCATAAAGTTTTTCTATTTATGATTCCCTTTCATCCAATAAATTTTTACATGATCGAGGATATATAGGAATATAAAATAAGTATACAAATCAAACATTTATTGATAATAACTCTCATATCTCTTCTATTCAGTTATGAGATCTCACAATGGGTTGCAAACCATAGTTTAAGAAGCTGGGTTCTATAGCACTTTGCTCTTTCCCTCCTGCCCCTCACTCAGGTTCTATGGCTTGACACATGCCTCCCCCAAAAAACCTTAAAAAGACCTCCAGGTGAAAGCAAAAAAAATAAAGTCTAACAGAGACTGCTGCTGCTGGATGGAGGCTTGGCTTAAGAGACTTTTGTCCTGCTCAGTCCATCTGCCTGCATGTCCATTCTGCATTTCTATTGCACAAGTGACACAAGTTACCCATTCTCTCCTGTCTGTGTCTGCATCCATGAAAGCCTCACAATGTTTGTTCCCCCCCCCCTTTCACCTACATCTTTTTCCTCTCAGTAAATTAAGGCACCATGTGGCTAGCTCTGGCCTTTATGTGCTTTTCCTCCTGCCCTTGCTCACTTTTCTGTCCCTGGTTCCTGGTCCTCAGGATGCTAGAATTGTATGCTAGCCCTCGCCCTCCACTGATTTTGGTCCTTTTTACTGCCTTCCTACTTCCCTCCCCATTTCCCTCTCTTCCCCATATCATTGGATAAATCCAAATTGCATAAAAAGTGGTGGTCTATAGATGATCCACTTACTTACTGTGTTGGTTAGCAGTGTATTTATATACAGTGAGAACTATCTGTATATCTGTGTATATACACAGATTAAAAATAGGATAGTGAGGGAGTGGAGTCATGATGAAGTCATAGCCTCAGGAGGAAGGAGTTTCTGAGTTTCATCTTGCAGAATGGTAAGCTTCTGAAAATGATGAAATCCAGGAAAGTAGCTGGTGAGAAATAAAGAAAATCCCTTGGGTGCATTCTTAAATATTGGGGGATCTGGGAGGAGCTCTTCAAAGTTCATGACTGATCAATGCACAGATCAAAGTTCCTTTATTTTTTTTTAAGTTCTTTGTCTTCACAACATTGTTACTGTAAACATTCTCCTGTTTCTGCTCCATTTCACTCTTTTCCAGTTTCTATAAATCTTCCCAGGATTCTCTAAATTAACTTTCATCATTTCTCATGGCCTAATAATATTCCATTCTAATTAGTACCTTTCTGCTTCTGCGGTCTCTCACAAAGTTATCCCTAATTGAGTTTATAACACTAACTAGAAATCTGGGAGCTTGGGTCAGCAGCATGAAAGGAAGATAAAGTTAAAATACTGAAACAAGGGGGACAGATAAAAACTTTGAGTCAGGATGCTGATTCTGGGGAAATAGGACAAGGCAGGAGAAGAATCACCTTGCCACTCCTCCCACAGGTTTGTATTTCAACTAATTACCTATACAAGTCATCTTGTCCAGGCAACTTCTCTGGATCCAGGCAACTAAAATTATGACTTACAAGACAAGCACCAATCTGCATAGGAAGAACCAGAAATACTATACCTTCATGAAATCAGTTTCATTTAGAAATGAATGAAAGACAGGGAGAAAGGAAGGAGGGAAGGAGAGAGGGAAAGAGAAAGGGAGGGAGGAAGGAAGGGAAAAAGGAAAGAAAGGAGGAAGGGAAGGAGAAAAGAAAGGAAAGAGAAAAAGGAAGAGAGGAATGGAAAGGAAGGAAAGAAAAGGATGGGGGAAAGGAGGGAAGAAGGAAGGAAAGAAAAAAGGGAGGAAGGAAGAAAAGAAAGAAGAGAGGAAGGGAAAGAGGGAGGAAGATGGAAGGGAAATAGGGAAGGAGGAAGAAATCTTGCTTTTAAAGGTATTAAGCTTGGTTATTTCTATATCAACCAATCAAGTATTTACTGAATACTATGTGCCAAACACTATGCTAAGCACTAAAAATACCAAAAAATTAATAGTCTCTGTCCTCAAGCTTACATTAGCAAAGACCAAATTTACACCAAAGACAAAAACTACTGCTAATTGAAATGCTTTTGATCTAAGTCCCAAATCCCCTCTTCTCATTTTAACTCTATATGCATTTTATTTCCTCTTGCAGAATGATGTTTCTGAAAGTGATGAAATCCAGGAAAATAGCTGGTGAAAAATGAATATATCTTAGTAGGAACTGATCTTGGACACGTACCATGTATACAGCAATTCACAACTTAGAAAGTAGTTTAAATATATCTTCTATAATAAATATGGTACTGTCTACATGGTTTCAATCTTAAACCTTCATTAAAAAAAAAAAAAAAAATGAGCTGAAGAAGGAAACAACAAACTGCTCCAGGGTCTTTGCCTTGAAAACCTTAAATAGGATCATGAAAGCATCAGACATGACTGAAAATGAGAGAACTGAAGCTTTCACATAAAAACTTGTTCTCTGTTACCAACTTTCCACTCTCCAAGGACATAACTTTGTCTTCACAATAGTCCAATTAATATTTTACAGATAAAAAGATATGTATGATCTCTTCAAAATCAGATAATACCAGGTTGGTTTTAAACTTCTAAATGGAAAGACAGAAATGGCAAAGGCCATACAGTTTCATAATCCAGATAGTCCTTGCTTCCTCACCATTTTTGTAGCCACTTCCCTATGCTCATTTCTCTCATCCATACAGAGAATATCCAGTCAGATCCCTACCTGAATAGGAATCCACCCTTTTACAACACACTTGACAAATGATTCCATTCAGTCTTTAGTATAATATATCCAACGAGGGGAATTCTAATGTGAGGCCTTGTGCAAAGGATGAAATATGGAATCCTCTTGATAGATAACCATATGAAGCCTTATAGTGAGTGGAAAAGGAAATAAAAATCTAGCTGAGAGCAAAAAGATTTGGCCCATTATAATTCTTGCTTTCCTAACCCACTTGTGTGATTCTGAACAACTCTCCCCTTCCCACTTTGCCTCCCCCCCCTCCATCCCAGGATTCAATTTGTTCACCTACAAAATTAGGAAGTGAAATAAGATAATCCCCCAAAGCCCTAGGTGTCCTTTTTGACCTAGCTACCTACCTTAGTAAGTCTAAGCCATAAAAATGTCCAAAAAAAAAAAAAAGAAAGGAAAAAAAAAGGAAAAGAAAGAAAAGGATTTATTTATATATACAAAAAATAGCAGCTTTTTTCATGGTAGACAAAATTTGGAAACTAGGGAACTATTCTACCAGAGACAAATTGCAACATTTAAATGTGGTAGGATATTATTGTATCATAAGAAATGATGAAGGGTAATTGCTGAGGGAACTGGAAAGATCTTTATGAAATGAAGTAAAGAGAAATGAGTTTAGTCTAGAGAACAATTTATACAGTGATAACATTAAGGAGAAAAACAATGCTGAAAGACTTCAGAATTCCCATCAACATAATGTTAAACAATGAGTCCAAAAGAATGAGGATGAAACATACCACTCCCTGACAGAGAGCAAATGAATAGAAATGGGAAAAGAGAAAAGCATTTTCAGATGTGGATCATGTGGGGATTTGTTTTGTTGGGCTATACAGATAGTGAAAGTTTGGCTGTGGGTTTTTTTTTTGGGGGGGGGGCATACGAGGAGTTCCAGTTTGCTCAGTGTGGGTAGGTTTAGTGGGAGGGACAAATTAATTTTAAAAATTGAAAAAATAATAAACTACTAAAAAATAAAAGTCCTTTGACGCTCTCAAATTCTATTACTTTTTTAAAAAATCATATTTGAGTTTTCAATTATATTACCTTCTCTCTTAATGGTTATCTTCATATTAAAAAGTTTTTTTTGTTTTGTTTTGTTTTTTGTCTTTTCTTCTGTTTCTTTCTAAAGACTGGGCCTCCCTATTTCCCCTAGACTGGAAGAGCAAGAGTCTTATATATCTTCCTTTTACTGGGAATCATTCTCTTTATGAATATACTGATTCAGATTAACTAGGCAGGGCTGTCAATGGCTTGCCAAATTTTACCGGATAATCTGTTGAAATCATAGTTGACGGGTGATCACAGGCTCCTCCTCTGCTTCTTCCCTATTTGGTAAGGGGGTTCTGTCTAGACTATTACCAGTCAGCTCAGCTTCTGACTTGTTCTACCTGCATACTTAGCTTTCCCACTCTTTTGTCCTCATGCTCAGGACTCAGAGAGGCCTGGGGCTGGAAGAAAAATATATAAAGATTGTTAGGATTGGATTATTAGAACTGGGAATGATTTTAGAAATAAATATTGAGAAAATCTGAAGGGGTGGGGGGTAATAAGAGAGCAAATACCAATGTCACACAAGAATCTGTGATTAGAATTGTGATTAGGACCTGAGTCATGACCTAAGTTCCAGTTCAATGCTTTTACCATACTAGAGGAGGATCATTTAGGTTTAAAAAAAAATTGACTGAAATAACAAAAGTCCTTTGTAGAAAGGTTCTAATGTTCACAAAATCCAGAAACTGAGTTGACTGAAGTGCACTGTCATAGAATGTAGTTATTAAGAGGTCTTTGGAATATAGTCAGATAGGATCAGGCATGGATTATGTCCAATCCTCTGATGCAGTGTCATGTTCTGTCCAGATGCCAATAAAAACTGAGTCTTTAATAAATATTTATGTAACTATCTGCCTTGTGGGCTTACCCCCCCAAAAAAAAATCCCAAAAGACTATTCCCTGATCTCCTTTGTAGTGTGCTTACTATACTACAACCTCCTACTCCCCAGCTGATGGTAATTTTAATGCTAATTTTAATGGAAATAAATGTATATGCACATATATAAAACAATCAAAAAGATGTATTGTCCCAATGCTAAGCATAAATGATGGAATTCCGGGTCTAACCTTGTTGCTAACTCATCAATCCTATTTGCTTTTGCTGGGCTCCAAATGTGATACCTGAACAATGAGGGGATTAAAAAGAATGACCTCTACCATTCAAATGTTTGAGATATTCCTCAGGCCACTGTTCCTCTAGTAATAAAAATATAAATGACGAAAATTTTTAAATAGTTTGAGAAAGGAGGTCTTAGGCAGAAAATGAGATCCCCCCATTCAAACAAATTTAAGTGAAAATGATAAAGGCTATTATTTCAGATGCTGAACCTGTTACATATCTTTTAAATGAATGGGATCGAATGCAAATTGAAATGGACCATACCTAAGGATTCCTATGGACTACATATCAACTTCTAGTTGTTGTATTTTAGTCATTTCAGTCATATCTGACTCTTTATGACACCATATTGGGGGTTTCTTGGTAAAGATGCTGTTGTGGTTGAATGTTTCCTTTTGTAACTTATTTTTCTGATGAGTTAAATTATATTACTTGTCCAGGGTCACACAACAAATAAATGTCTGAAGCCAAATTTGAAAACAAGTTTCCCACTTCAGCTCCAGCATTCTTATCTACTTCACCACCTTAAAAAAAAAAAACCCACAAAATAGTATTATCTATGTTCTATTGTGATTTTTGTTAATTATTTCCAATAACACTTTAATCTGTTTCACCAGAATGATATCTTAATTCTAGATTTTGTATATTCTACAGGATACTCTCAATTAACCAGAGATTGTAAAGGAGCAAAGAATATGGGGTGGGGGAGAGAGGAAGAAGGATGTTTCCTAATTAAAGATTATTTAGAAGTTTTTTATCATTTCAAGTCTTATTCATTTGTTGTTCATTATTTTTAAAATGTGAGATTTCATTTTTGTTGGTTTTAGTAATCAGAATATAATTTAGGAGCGAAAATGTTTAAGTGTCCATCTATCTTTAAATTCCAATCACTTGTAATTATAATCTATCTTTGAAGACTGAGGATCTAGTATTTAAAAATCACCAAACCTGCACAGCACTAAGCCCTAAACAAAGCTGTGAAATAGGTCATCTTACTTGACCCTAGCATGGAATTTCCCCCTACCCCACACCCCATGGGTGTGATATAATGGATAGCTGGAGCTAGAATCAAAAATATCTTAGTTTCAACTTTCCTTCTGCTTTTTTACTAGTCACTTAATCTCTTTAAAACACAATTTCCTCATCTATAAAACAGGGATAATGATTATGTCCTATAGCCTTTCAAAGACTGTCCAGACTCAAAGAGATAATGCATGTAAATCACTTTACAAATATTAAAGATCTATGTAAATATCAGTAATGATTATTATTGCTCCCCATTTAGATACTGAATCAAGACAAATTTGCTTTCAAAAAAGCAAATTATGAATCTCGCCTTACAATTATTTTGTTGGGGTTTGTTATTGTTAATAATAGTTTGTTTTCCCTCAATTGAATGTAACCTTTTTTTTTTTTTTTTAAATTTTGAGTTCCAAATTCTATCCCTCCTTCCCTTCCTAGTCCCCTCCCTCTGACAGTAAGCAACCTAATATAGTATATAGGTTATAAATGTGCAACATATTTTTATTTTATGCAGGAAGGAAAGATAAGAAACAGGATAGAAGAAAGAAGAAATGGAAAATGGAAGGAAGGAAGAGAGAGAGGGAGGAAGGGAAGGAGAGAGACAGAGAGAAGTATGCTTCAGTCTATATTCAGACATCAGTTTGTTTTTTGTTGTTGTTGGTTTTTTGGGGTTTTTTACTCTGGAGGCAGATAGTATTTTCCATCGTGTATTCTTTGGAATTGTTTTGGATCACTGTATTGGCTGAGAATAGCTAAGCCATTCAAAACTCTTCGTCGTACAACACTGCTTGTTTTGGTTACATGTTTTCCTGGTTCTGCTCACTTCATTTTGTATCAGTTCAGTATATGTAGTTTAGGTAGAATTTTCAATTGTCTTAAAGTTGGAAGAGACTAGAACACATTGAGAGGAGGAGGATAGAGATGATGTCTATATCCCATGAGGACTGCTTGATGAGTATTGGGAATGATTAACCCACAAAATAGAAAATTCAGCTCAGGAATGGTGAGGAAGGAAGAAAAGGGGTGGGAAGCATGACAGTTGTGCTCAAGTACCTGAAGGTTTGTGAGGTACAAGAAGGATCCCATTTGTTCTGTTTGGCCACTGAAGGAAAAACTAGGCACAACAAAGGAAAGTTTCAAAAAGGCAAATTTAAGCTAATGTCAGGAATAACTATGTAGTAATTAGAGTTATTCAGAAGTAGAATGGGCTCTCTCAAGAGGAAGTGAATTTGCTCTCACTTTTATCTTCCAGAAGTCAAATGATTATTGATGAGGTATGATACAGTGGAGAGTCTTCTGAGTGTGAGATTAAATGGCCATGGAAATTGTCTCATATTAATCAAAGACTGATTATTCGGACTGCAAACTGGAAACCTATTACCGTTGTAATCCTGGTCAAGTACACATTACCACTTTGGGCCCTCGAATGCCTTAACTGTAATATGCACAATTTAGACTAAATAACTTCTAAGGTCTCTTCCAGCTCTAACTCTAGGACACTAATCACCTATAATTGAGTTCTTCTCAACTCTAAGATTCTACGATTCTAAGTTCCTTATTTGGCTAAATTCTCCACATGACCTCACATAGCCCCTTTGTCAGCACATCTTAGGCATTTATGATATATTTTGTATCATCATTATCTCGAGGTGTCTTCTGTGGACTGTGACCTCCCATAAAACAGGGTCCATGGATTGTATATCATCCTGTTTTGTTTCTCTAGTGCCTTTCCCTGGGTCCTTCATCCCCAGACTTATATGGTTTATGGTTTATTAAAAAGAGGATATATGGTTTATTAAAAAGAGGAGCTTTTCATAATTTGAGACTTTTATTCACAAAAGTAGAACACAAAGGGGAAAGTATTGAGTGAACAAGGACTTCGGTTGGCAGACTGCCAGGTGGTCTAAATTTCACTTTATCTTTTCATTGATCAATTTTCCAGTGGAGTAAGTCATGAATTTGGGCTTTCTCTGTTCCTCTATTTAGTCTCTTCCTTAAGATTTAAACAAGGATTAAGGCCTTTACTCTAAAAGGGGATAAGAGGGAACCCAGTCTGAGGCACCCAACTTGATGACCTCTTTAATGTGGTAGCAGATTCCCATTTATGTGGCTAGGGGGGGTTTTAAACAAGCGCTTGTGCTGGGATTTGCCTGTTAAACGTGGACCGAAATAAAGTACCCCTCTCTCCATGGGTTTACCAACCCAGTGGAGAGACTGTTGACATAATGTTATGCTTGACAGTTTCAGCTGATCATTTTGTTAAATAACAGACATGCTAGTCAGTGATAAGTAGCAATTATATTGCTAGAAGGGGAACACTCAAATGTGGTAGGATTGGGGAGTGGGAGAAGTTTTATATTATTTGTAAAGTATTTTAAGCCTCAGTCAGCAGGCATTTGACTAGATGGGAGAAAGATGCACTCCTGAAAGTTCCACAGAAAGATGCTGGCTACAGAATAGATCCCAGAGTTTGCAGGTAATCATTAGCCTGGTGCCTTAGTTGCCTTGCAATCAAAGGATTGCTAGCAGTGATTAATAGACCTTTACTCCCTTCTAATTTTTACAGCACTGAAATTTGGCATTCTATATATTTATTTAGATATTCAGTCACTTTACAACATACACTCCTAGGTTTCAGGTTCAACCTTTATAAGATTCCTATTGTTGTTGTTTATCCTCTATTAAATTTTAATTGACTTTACAAGCAGTATCTTGTACTGGGGAGGGGGGGGTGGTCTGTTTTTCTCCATTTATTGCTTGGGGAAGGAGTTTAATCACTTCAATACAAACACAGGTTCATAAAGAAGATACATACAAATAAGTTAATTTTATACAATAAAATGGTGGCAAAAGAGAGAGTAAGACAATGTACAAATAGAATAAATAATGTGAGGCAAATCAGGTCGTTTTTCATTGGCAAGATGGGGATAGGAGGAAGGAAGAAGGAAATCAGGAATATCTTAATAGAAAATATAACACTTAAGCAGGGCTATGTAGCAAAAAAGGGACTTGAAAAGGGGAAAATAAAGGCTGCCCAGTGTATATCATAAGATTATCACTTTTATTGAAATTTCACAGTAGAGGAAAATGAAAACTTGGAGAAAGGAGTGGTTTACATAAGGTTGTGGGAGAATACACAGAGGTAGGATTTGAATCAGTTCCCCAAACTAGAAAGCCAGCTTCCTTTTCACTGCACCAATTTGGAAAGTGATATGCACAAGGACTATAATAATATGAGTTTAAGAAACAATGACATGAATAAGAAAGCTAAGAAACTGAACCTCCCGATTCTTTCCTGAGAAAACAGTACTCATCTCCCTGGATTTAAACCATAAGCAAGATGGGGTAGACGGGGCAGCTAGATGGCGCAGTGGATAGAGCACCAGCCAGGAGGACCTGAGTTCAAATGTGACCTCAGACACCTAACCAATCCTAGCTGTGTGACCCTGGGCAAATCCCTTAACCCCAACTGCCTCAGCAAAAGGAGAAAAAAAAAAAAAAAAAAAAAAAAAGATGAGGTGGACAAATGTGCCTAATAGTATATTTTTATACTTTTAAAAATTCTAAATCTAAACACAAAATGAAGTGGGAATTCTATATATAAAGTAGAACAGGAAAAAAAAAAAGAAAGAAAATTATATATGAAACTACTGTAGATTTCCATTAGGCACAGCTCTTGTTTATTTTTCAAGTGTATAATACATTTAACCTGTAACTTTCAAAGCTGTCTTGCTTATCTGTGCTTCTTTCTTTTTTTCTGCATTAAATATATATATATATATATATATATATATATATATATATATATATATATATATATATATATATATATATATATATATATATATATATATATATATATATATATATGACTGATCCTCTTTTCTTTTCTTTTTTTCTTTTTTTCCTCAGTACAGTTTGCCTGGATTGTAGATTGCACAAGAAGGAAAAGTGAGAAATAAGGCTGGAGAGGAATTTCAGTCAGAATATAGAAAATCTTAAATGCCAGGCTAAGGAGTTTGCATTTTATCCTATAGGCAACAGGGAACAGTGGCTATGAATCCTTATGAATGTCTTGGGGCAAGGAATAACATGGTTGGTTCCCAAATGTTAGGAAGATTACTTTGACAACTAAACTATGAAAGGGCATTTATTAAGCAACTGCTAAGAGTCAGAGTATATTAAATGCATTGGATCTGGTTTTTGTGGACCACAAAATTCCAATCCACAATAAAAGCAACTGAGATAGAGCTCTGAGCATGCTTAATTTATTAGGCAGTCAAGTGGTTCTTGAGCAACTACATCCAAGAATTTCCTCATGGTCAATGTTCCCTCTATTCATAGACTAAAAGATTTTATAACTCCTGAGAAGTTTTGAGGAGATCCCAAGTCCTAGGGAAATCTCTTCAAAAGTAAAGAAACTACTATGATTGGTTAATCTTCAGAAACAAGGTCACTGCTATGATTGGTTAATAGCAGTGTCTGTCTGTCTGTCTGTCTGTCTGTCTGTCAAGCACAAACAACCACAACCACAACTAACTACTTTCATAGGCCATGAACTAGATGCTATCTACCGTGGGTCATCACAGATGATCATCAAAAATTAGGATCACCCAATATAAGTAAACTACTTTTTGGCCAGGGGCTTTCTAGATGTCATAAGACCTTGTCACTAAGCCCTGGAACCTCCCACTTGTCAGCAGTGTCCTAGAAGGTGAACTTTCATACACTAAGGCAAGAAAGTTGTTTTTCAAGTACAGCCTATTCATTCATAGGAGTGGTGGGTAGGGATGCAGGTGGGGAAGTGTTCTGTAAATTTCTAACACAAGTTCATAGAAGTTCCTAAAACAGATCTAACTTATACAACCTAAAACTATCTACTAAATTAATCACAAGTAATATAACCATCAATACATGATAGATTAATTAATTGCAGTCTACGTAACGCTTATTTCTACAACATGAAGTATATCAAACAATTGACACATTAAATCACAATGAAGTGAGTAGACAGTGACTAAATTAAGTAGGAGTATCAAAAATGTCTTCAGAATTCAAATGACACTAGTGACATAATATCTGTGTAAGCCTGGGCAAGTCATTTAGCAACTCCTTTCCTGAAGCAATTTCCTAAGATTTGTCCACAGAAGGTAATGGATCTTTGTGTGGTTTATCTAAGGGAGCTGTTCTCATGCTTTCTAAATTACAGATCTTTGCAACATTTGCCTAAGGTAGGGACGCCTTATTTGAGGGCATGGAGAGAAAGGGGTGGTCTTGGCTTCTAATACCAAGTCAGTCTTCCCTCCTAGGAATCCATGAAACTGATTACTAAGAACTGCCTTTGGTCAGCTATAATAAACTGAGATCCCATCCCAAATGTGGCAGAGGCACATGTATTTCTGTTCTAGACTCGCCCTACATTTGTCGGCCTTGGGATTCAGCAGTCTCCTCCAAGCAAGAAGCCACAATGAGCTGGTAATTTGTGGGTATGAGTTACAGAAAAATTAGAGGCCTGGCTAAGCTAAGTTTGGGTTAATGTGCCATTGTCTAAACACACTGCCCCTCTACCTCTCTAGCTCATATTAAGGATGCTAAATTATAAGAATGTGTAGCATTTACTCTTTAAATCTATTCCACACCCAGGGATATCTTTGCCTTTAGGGACATCATTATGCTTTATAAAACTCAATAGGAAAAGAAAATAAAATCTTAAAGCTCAATAGAGATTTACAAGAAGGTTCTGTGGAAGTTCCTAAAACAGACCTAACATATAACATAAAAAATATCTTATAAATTAATCACAAGTAATATAACCATCCATAATTGGCAAATTAATTAATTGTAGTCTACATTACTCTTATTTCTACAGCATAAAGTATTTTAAACAACTGACACATTAAATCACACTAAAGTGAACATTTTTTAATAAAAAAATTTAATAAATCTTAAAGCTCAAAGAAATTTGCAAGAAGATCTTATGGAATTAAATGCCACATGAAAAAAATCAATAGTGACAAATCATTCTAGCTTTATAATCTTAAAGGATGAGATGCATGAACTATATATGGTGCACCTGCCTCCTGTGAACATTAATTTATTAGACAGCTTGGTACCTCTGTGATTTGGTGACTTTGCATAGCCTTGACAATAGAGAAATTGTTGCCAGTTGATTCACCGCCATTTACTTATGAGTTACATGACCTGTGAGGGCTATCTCCAGTCATGCTGATCTATATCTTGCCACTGGATCCAGCTGGCTCCAGTGGATAAAGTGAGGCCGGTGACCTTGCACAGCCATTCCTCACTGAAATCCAATTAACTTGCTTGCATGGCATGATATTACCTTCCTCATGTCTAGTCATCTTTGAGAAAGAAAGGACAAACAACCATAACATGACCTGCACTAGCCAGGCTGGTTTCAGAGGTTTGAATTTAACCTTCTTTGGGCCTTAGTTTTACCAGCTATAAAGTAGAAAGGTTGGATTTAATTGACCTCTCAATCTATGAGCCTATTTTTTTTTAAGATCAGAAAATAAGAACCTAGATGACACTTTTAAGTTTTACAAAGCAATATTACAAATCAAATCTAACTGGAAAATAGAAGAAAGGCTGAGTAATATTGGCACAAAACTAAATAACAAGAAATGATGAGAGTGCCAAAACATAAGTGGTCAAAGGGTAGGAATGATAAGTTTTCAGAAATGCATACTACCAGCAAGTAAATGGGAAAATGCTCTGCATCCATAATAAGAGAAATAAGCACTAAAACAGATCCATGTACCTGAGATAATTTAAGGTAGGAATTCTCTTCAAAGGACTAGGAAAAGGAACACAATTATATTGTTAGTAGTGTTGTGAATTGGTCTGATCAAATTTTTTTTTTTTTTAACATTTTATAATTATTTAAAGGGTGAGGAAGGTTGAAGTTGTGATAGGCACTGCCCCAGCAATCCCAATCTCAGTCCTGAACATATATTTCAAAGACACAGAGGGGCAGAGTTTCACATACGTCAAAATGTTTATAGCAACATCTTCTCAGTAAGAAAGAAGTAGAGAAAAGGTGGATACCCATGAAATGGCATATGACCATCCCATGAGAAACAACAAGTATGAGGAATTCAGAGAAAGTGGAAGATTTGTATGAAGTGAAGGAAGTACAATAAGCACAATGATGATGATAATAAAAATGAAAAACTAAACTGGGAGATAGTCTACTTCTGGGTAACTGTAATGGCCAAGCTCTGGTCTTGAGAATCAATGAGAAAAACACACCTTCCTGTCATAAGAGAGAGGAGGGATTGTGGGTTTGGAATGTGGTATGTGCGGTCAGATGCAAATTAATCTTTACACCCATTGGTTCTGCCCAAACTTTTTTCTTTGATAAAATGGAAACTTCAAAGGTGGAGAGGTAAAGTTCCAAATAGCAATGACAATATCAAAAGAAAAGGCAAAGCATGCTTTTTGTTATTTCTTTATTTTTCTTGTTTTTAGTTTTTGATCTGTGTTATCCTTTGCAACAAGGCTAATATGGGACTGTGGTTTCCCTGACTATTTATGTATAATTAATATTAAATTGCTTATTTTCTCAAGGAAGGGGTGGGTGAGAGAGACTCTGGAATTCAACTTTAAAAAAAAAAATTAAAATTATTTTATATGTAATTGGAAATATGTATACATAAAGTGTGTGTATAAACATTTTCACTTGGAAAAATTTTAAAGTAAAAGGAAATATTTTTAAGTGGCTAGTAATAGAAAATAGCAGCTTTGCCCTTTCCAAAGCACTTTCATATGCTTTCTTTCAATTAATATAGCAGATATCTATCAAAAAGCTTTATAGTACATTATAAGAGGCACTTGGAAAGATATGACCTAGGTATCAAGAGCCTGCAATTTTGTACAGTATATTCCATATATAAAGTATATTTATGTGTAACAAAGTAATACATATATAAAAGCAGTAAAGAATAACAAATCAAGGTCCTAGGAAGAAGGGAGAAAATTTTGTATAGACCTGGGGTGGAGTCAGTGATTCAAGATGAAGTGGTATCTATTGGGACCAACAGGTGAAAAGGGAAAGGGAGAAAATAGGTCATAAGGAATAGGTTTTTTTATTTCATCCACCTAGATTAAAGACTATAAGACTCATATCTGTTTCAGTGACCTCAGTTCCGGATTTAAGGTATCAGATTTAATATATAAATGAGCCAAAAAGAAGTTAAGCAACTGCAAATGTAAGGAATATAGGAGGTGGAATTTATAAGCCTTTTCTTTAAAAGGCTGAATGGAAAGAAAAAGAATGAGGAAGGGAACAGGGAAAAGAGAGGGAGGAAAGAAGGAAGGAAAGAATAGGAAATGAATTTTTTTAGAAGGAAATACTTGGCTAAAGTTACTTGGCTAGAAAATGGCTGATCTGTGACCAAAAACTCAGGTCTCTTGAATCTCAGAACATTACTTTTTATACTATGCTATTCTGTTTTTTCCTGTTTTCCAGATCTCACCTATTTATACAATTGTTTTTGCAATTGTCAGGATAGATCTGCACACAGATATATTCAAGTATTTTACCTGATACCCTTGGTGACCATGCCATACATACGTGAGTCAACTGAGTAGATGAGGCCTGTGGCTAAACTAGATGCCTCCAAATCAAACTAATAACCATGATCCTAAGAATCAAAAACTAAACATGTAGTACATAAGAAGGGGAAATGCCACTAGATCTGCTTAGTTCATCACTTTAAATTTAACTGAAGATCCTATCATGGATCTGGAATCAATACTGAGAAAAGAAAGAGTGACAAAAAATAACAAAATACCCCAAACCTTATTCCCCAATCAGGGCACAGCATTTGGCCATGCTTATCTTAAAGGGACTATCTCTCAATCTTGTCTTGTTTTTGAGGAAAATACTTTCTAGGGGGACAATTGCTAATTTTACATATTCAGGGATAGGGCAAAGTTTGGATTTTTGTTTAAAAATCTCTACTTCTCGGTAGAAGGTAAGGATTCCCACTTATACATAAAAATACTATCTCTAGACAATAGTCTACAGAGAAACTGGCCTACTTTCAATTCCTTCAATTTGACATTCTCTCCTGCCTTCTTACTTCTGCCTAAGCCATCCCACATACTTAAGAAAGAATGTACTTCTTATCTCCTCCTCCTCCTCTCCCAGTCCCAGAATACCTTAGCTTCCTTCAAGAGTTAGCTTCCACCCCAGCTCTATGCACCTTTGACCCAGTCCTTGCAATATTAATTTACTGTATGTACCTTCTCAAATTATTTTATATTTATCTGGTTGTTCATAAATATATACCTAATAGAATTAAAAAGCCTTGTTTTTTTTTTTTGTTTTGTTTTTTTCTGTACAAATTCACAGCAAATTTCTCCTTAGCAAAGGAGAAATTCTGAGCCAGATCCTTTGATATCAATTTGAGCTATCTTTTTCTGCTTTACTGCTATATGTTTTGGTGATTTTAGTCTGTGTTCTCCTTTACAACATAGTTAATATGGAGGGCAGTAATCGGGGCTAAATGATTTATCCAAAGTCACACAGCAAATAATGAACTGAGCTGGATTTGATGCTCTATCGACTGTCACCTGGCTACTCCATTATTATTTATTGAATTGTTGAGTCTCAGGTAAGCAGACTGCTGTGTTTTCTCCCAAAAGGCCCAATCTAAATGGTATTCCACTTTATAGGTAATAAGAAGGGGCATCTCCATCCATGACAAACTGTTATACAGATTTTTTTTTTACTTTTGTCTTGGAGACAAAAAAATCTTATTCATGCTTGCTATATGTGAAGCTGTCTTAAAAAGCAGTGTAACTCAAAACACTTAAAGGTTAAAAATCTCATGACTATGTGACCTCTGAATCTCAGACTTCTCATCTGTCAAATGGGATTAACTCTTGCACTGTGGTTCACAGGGATGTTGAAAGAATTAAAAAAAAAAAAAAAAAGGAATAACAACTCATATTTAATATAGTACTTTACTGCTAAGGTTTGCTAGTCATTTTTCTATAAAACAACCCAGTTAAAGCTTAGTTCCCTTTCATTTCTATGGAAGTAGTATTAACTGAACCTTAATCTGTTATATTCAGGGTACTTTCATTTTCAAAGAGGAAGCACAGATCAGTTAACTCAAACAAATCACTGATTGGTGGAGTTTTTGGCAAGGAGAGCAACCGCCTGAGGAACTTTCCAAAACATGCACAAGATTCCCAGGGATCTTGAATACCATTCACCTACACAAAAAGCCAACTTTGGGCCCTGCCCCTATCTCACCCACAGATATACCCAACAAGCACTGCTTCTCTGGTTTCTACCATAAGCACCTATTGGTTTCCAGATCATTCCCCTCTCCTTTTTCAGGGACAGAGCCTATCCCCTTGCTGTGTCTCAGCTTTCTTATCTCTTAGACACATTAGAAGAGCTGGACTTAGAACTTTGGCCCACCACTTCTGAAAGGTCCCAAACTTCCTCACTGTTCCCATTTCCCCCTCCTCATCTTACTGTTTAGTAGTCTAAACAATAAACACTTAGTGCATGCCTTCTGGAAGCCTTAAAATCTAGTTGGGAAAGAAAAGTGAATATTAGAAACAATTGCTTTGAGCTTAATCAATCGCTGAGCATTTGTTAAATGCTTACTATGAACCAGTCACTGAGCTAAATCCCTGGAGTTATAAAATAAGAAAAAGTCTCTGCTCCAAAGGAGCTTCCTGTCTAATAAAGGGATCATATTAACAACTGCTTACAATTGAGATGATCTCAGAAGGAAGGCATGAAGACGAAAGAAGACTGGTAAAAACTTCTTACAGAGAAGGCAGGACCTTACCTGAGGCTTGAGGAAGCCAGAGAAATCCAGAAACAGAGAGGAGAGAGAGTGGAGGCTTACAAGTATAGGAAACAGCCAGTCGAAATGTCATGAGGAGGGAGGAAAAAAAGCAATGGGGTCATTTTTTGCTGGATTGCAGAGAATGTTCAAGGAAATTATAATAAAACTTGGAAAAGGTAGTCAGGTCATAAAAATCAAACAGAAAATTTTATTTTTCAATCCTAGAAGTGAGAGGGAGACAATGAAATGTATTGAATGGGGGTGGGGAGCACAAGGAGACTAATATGTACTTAAAGGAGATTATTTTGAAAACTGATAAATCATGGAGACAGAGGTAGGAGGACCAACCAGCAGGTAGTCCAAGTGTGAGGAGATGGGGGCTTACACTAGGATTGGGCAAAGTCAGGAGAGAAGGAGGTAATTACAAAAGATGTTACAAAGATAAAATCAAAAGGACTTGGCAACAGATTGGATGTGTGGGGGGAGGGAGAGCTGGAGATGATACCTGGGTTTTGTTCCCCAGTGAAAAATGACACCCTCTTTAGATTTAGAGGAAAGTAAGGAAGAAGGGAAAGTTTTAGATGTATATCCGGTTGGAGATGTCCAATGGGCAGTTGGAGATTCAAGAGTGGGTGTCAGATGAGAAGTTTGAGCTGGACAGCTTGACCTGAGAAATCATTTCTGCATTGAAATGATCATTGAACCAATGAGATCAATAAGCAAAAGAATATGCAGAGAGAAGGCAAGTGCACCCAGAACAGAACCTCGATGGATAGCATGATTATTAGTGTGATGTGGATGAAGAGTGGCTGAAATCATCTAGAAATAAGCTTCCAAGTTTCCAGGTAATAACACTGTCATCACCCTTTATTTGGCTGGTACAGACCAACCTCAGTGATGACACAAATGATGATTCTGCCTGGTCTCCTCCAGTTAGCAAACAGAAATAGTTACTTAGATAAACAGTAAAACTAAACAAAATGACTAAGATATAACTAACACTATTTTATGATTCTTTGACAAATATGAATCACAAATGCAAACCCTTTCCTTAGTTTTAATCTATTGGAATAGCCTTCATTAATAAAAGAACTTATCAGTTCTTGGAAACTACCTTAGTCTTTAAAACTATTGTCCAGAATCTTACTATTGTGACAGGGTAGTACAATTGTAGCCAGTATTGTTCAGTCTTATCTAATTCTTCAAGACTCAGCAGATCATAGCTGTGCATTGGATTTTCTTTGCAAAGATACTAGAAGGGTTTGTCATTTCCTTCTCTAGTGGAATAAGGCAAACAACTATTGAGTGACTTCTTTAGGATCACATAGATAAGTGTCTGATGCTGGATTTGAACTCAAGACTTCCTGACTACAGGCCCAGTGCTCTTATCTACAGAGTCACCAACTACTCCCAAATGCTCCTCTAGTTTACTCTAATCTAATTCCTTGCAAATGAGGCAATAACATTTGCAAGGGGGCAGTTAGGGATCAGCAAAGAACAGAGGACTGGGCTTGGAATAAGGAAGACTCATTTTACTAAATTCAAATCCAGCCCCAAATACTTCCTAGCTGTATGACCCCGGACAAGTCACTTCACCCTGCCTATCTCAGTTCCTCATTTATAAAATGAGCTGGAGAAGCAAATACTGGAGAACCAGTATTCTCCACCAAGAAATGGGGTCACAAAGAGTTGGAAATCACTGAACAAGAATTAGTCATAATATAGGTAGAGTACCAATTCTGAAGTCAGAAGGATTTGAGTTCAAATCTAGCTGTATAAACCTGAACAAGTCACTTAACTGACCAAACAAAAACAAACAAATAAAACAAATAAAACCAACAAATACAAGAATTCGTCAGTATTTCAATCTCTGCATAAAGCCTGCTGACCTTCTTCCCCTTTTCCCATCTTCAAGCCCATAGACCATGTAACTACAAGAGATCATCTATTCCACTGAATAAATTCCAGTTCTTCCCCCTTATATTGCACCAATCTACTCCTCTGTAAGGTCATCTCTCTTTCTCCCTTCTAGGCTAAATAGGATAGATCTGATACTCTCTCCCTCAATATAGTCCTTCAAAACTTAATTACAAAAATCACATCCTTTAAAATATCACTTACGTTAACTGGTAAGTCATTCCTGCTTCCTTCAAATTGTCCTCAGATGCCAAGGTCGGACTCCTCCCACCGTCCTGGTCTCCCTATTTTGATTAAATTCCACTTTCTCAAGGATTCCTCCTAAAAAGTAGTGCTTGGCCTCCTCCCCACTTGGAAGAGTTTATGGGACTAGAGTAGGCAATATTGCAGATGGGCTTTTAAGATAAGTTAATTATTTTTTTTTGTTGTTAATGTTAATGTCCTGTCATCTCTCAGTTGTAATCCTTCTCTGGGAGGAGGTGTCTTTTCTCTGTGAATCCTTTTCTCTGCAAGCAAGTTTCTTGGGAGGCTTCTGGAGCCTCCAGTCAGAGAGAAGATAGAATCTCCAATCCTCTTCTTCCTGAATCCTGGCTCTGAATCTCTTCAAGCTTCCCTGAAGTTCTCCCAGGAAGTCTTGCTCTTATCCCAATCTAGACTGTTTTCCTCCCATAGAATGGGCTTGTGGGTATTGCAGAGGCTTGTGGGAACTACTTACAACCAATGAGCTTGCTTGTTTGAACTAAAGGCGTGAACTCTGAGCTAGACAATTGTTAAGTACCAATTTAGCACTTAGTAAGAACCTAACTTTTTTTTTTTTTTTTTTTTTTTAAATCCTTATTCCTTCTAATTTATTATAAGGGCTGGCTCTCTGGGAGGGGAAATGCAAGGGATCCACTGGGAAATGTAGGGTATATTATGACAAAAGATCTCAATCAAATTTTATTTAAAAACAAAAACCTGGTGACTAAAACTAAGAGAAGAATAAAAGGAGAAATGTAAACAGTGATAAGGTAGTGGAACGTGTTTCTTACCCTGTTTGTTTGTAGACTCTGCTAAAGGAATTACAACCCGATTTTAAATTGGCCAACAACAGATTTGTCAACTCTGACTATTGGAGGAGGGAAAGGAATGCAATTTAGGTCACCACTTAGCCAGCACCCTCGGGTCCTTAGAGATTTGCTCCACCTAATCTAGAATATTTTAGCTAAATCCCAGCTGCACTCACCTACTGACCTTTGCCAGAGTTAACCTACATACCTGAAGGCCCTGGTTCCTTACTTCCTTGTCTTTCGATCCCTAGTTTTCTTCAATCAAATCAAATTTTATTCAGATCAAATGCCAAATTGGCATTTAACCCACTTGGAATCTCTAGATTTCAGATAACCAGGGTCCTCTCCAGATTCCTTAAGAATCTATGGACCCAGGTTAAGAAGCCCTTGGAATTTTAGGGGATGAATCAGGTTGTCTTCAGCCTCTAAATTCCAATATCCTACTGTATATGATCAATAAACACAGAGGGGTCTGGTCCATACCCAGGAAGTGCTGCCTGCTCACTCTTAGCACATTTTAAAACATCAGCCTGTACTCCCTGTACTTTATATTTCCACCACCTCCTTCCACCCAGCAAGTCACAGGAATGCACACAGTCATTGTTTTATCAAGGCAAGGAATTATTCAGTTAAAACACACACACACATTCAATCTCTGTGGTTGGTTTTAAAGTGATAAAGTAAAAAAAATCCTAATCTAGATCAGACAAATATAGCAGGTCAGAAAATCAGAGGAAACCTTTTTATGCCAACACCCAGAAGAATGTAAACAGCAAAGACTCACTCAATCACTCAAGGAACAGTAGTTTTAACTATATTTGGTATGAGCTCTTTCTATCCTAGGATTCTAGCCAGCATCATTGTAAAGAAGTCTAATAAGAAATGGTAATACAGTCCTTCTAAAGAAAGCATTTTACTGTTTGTGGCAGCCCTTTTTGTAGTGGCTGGAAACTGGAAACTGAATGGATGCCCATCAATTGGAGAATGGCTAAATTATGATATATGAATATTATGAAATATTATTGTTCTGTAAGAAATGACCAACAGGATGATTCAGAAAGGCCTGGAGAGACTTACATGGACTGATGCTTAGTGAAATAAGCAGGGCCAGGAGATCATTATATACTTCAACAACAATAATATATGCTGATCAATTCTGACGGCCATGGCTCTCTTCAACACTGAGATGATTCAAACCAGTTCCAACTGTTCAGTAATGAAGAGAATCAGCTACACCCAGAGAGAGAACTATGGGAAATGAGTGTGGAGCACAACATAACATTTCCACTCTTTCTGTTGATATCTGCTTGCATTTTGTTTTCCCTCTCAGGTTTTTTTTTTTTTTAACTTCCTTTCTAGATTCAATTTTTCTTGTGCAGCAAGATAACTGTATAAATATGTATACACATATTGTATTTAACGTATACTTTAACATATCTAACACATATGGGACTACCTGCCATCTAGGGGAGGGGGTGAGAGGAAGGAGGGGTAAAGTTGGAACAGCAGGTTTTGCAAGGGTCAATGTTGAAAAATTACCCATGCATATGTTTTGTAAATAAAAAACTATAATTAAAAAAAAAAAAAAAGAAAGAAAGAAAGAAAGCATTTTACAAAGTGCCTAATTGACATCCTAGCATGACAATACTCTTCTGGATGTCCCCTTCATCTCTAGCTGACCCTTCCCCAGCCACTTTCCTGACTCTTTGTCCCGTTCCTCATGTTATATGGTTGATTGTTGACCTTTGTTCCTGAAGAGGACCAAAATGATATCATTATGCTGGAGCTAAGGTACAATGTGTCTGATTGTGGCTGATCACACCAATGCAAGCTTGAATGTCCACTGGTCAGGGACAAATATTCCTTGTAAACATTTGGGATGGATCCTTCAAATGTGTGCATCTCTTTTTTTTTTTTTTAAGCTACTTCAATTCTGCTGTGTTCCACAGCTTCTTTGATGTGGGCATACCTTTGCCAGTGTTTCCCAAGTCACACAATCAGTTCCAATCTATTCCATCTATTATCTTATAGATAACAAATGTTCCCCAAGGTTCTCTCCACGATCTTATCACTAGATGATAGAAATCCAAATGGAAAGGACTTTCCTCATAGGTCATTTGGGTCAAGCTCCTCCTTTGATCGATAAGGAAACTGAGCAGAGAAAGGAAATGTCAAATTCACCCCAAATTCCAGATTCCAAACTCTTTCTATTATAGGATCTTGTCTCCTTTAAGAAATATTTGCTGAATTAAACTTCTGAATCTAGAGCCATTATCTCATATTTTTCTTTCACTTCTTAACATCCACTTTAATAGAATCTCTCACAAACACTATAGATCCAGTAGGCCTCTTAAAATTACCAATCTATCTGAGGAATCTGAGGAGATAAACATTTAATTGTGCTTCTAGAGAGAACTGTTAACTGGGATTGCTTGAAAGGACAAAGAAAAGGATTAAGAGAACTTATTTTCTGAGAGAAATGAGTTTAATCTTTGCCTTTTAAAGAAATGTGAAGAAATTCTTAAGAAGAGACTTTAACTTGCATCATGAGAGAATGAAATGACTGTCTCTGTTTCCACAGTTAAATAAGTAGTTATAGTGATGGTTAAAAGAGACTATTATCTTTCTCAGAACTGATACTCTATAAATTTAGGACTTTGTTTTATTAGTGATGACATTTAATAAAATTGTCTACTCAGGAACCTTAATTTATTTAAATTTAGGAGGTTAAGCTATTTGACAGGAGTAGAAACTTTATGGAGGTAGGAGGAAGTTTCTCCAAGTCATTAAATAAATAATATAAAAATACACTTTTAAAAATAGGGTTATGAACTAGAACTATGATTTCATTGGTACAGGAAACTTCCAGATGATGAACTTCCTATTACAGATGTAGATTACTTCTCTCTCTCTCTCTGCAACTAAAGCTTAATCTTGAGTAGTTAGTTATCCCTTCTACATTTCAGCTTTCCCCATAGTGGTTCTGATACATTATGAGTGCACATAAGGAATTAAATGGGAATTCTGGAGGCCTTTGGTGGAAGCCACAGATAACAATCAAAGTCCAATAGATAACACAGAGTTTAGAAATTCAGAAAACAATAAAAATTATGTATAGTACTGAAAAATATCAATACAAATTTTACAATAAGGTACCACAGATAGAACATTTCAAAAAAAGAAAAAAGAAAAAATTCAGACTTCTCTAGTATTTTATGAAGATTTTTCAGAATGCAGGGGTATGATACCTTATATCAAGCATCACCCAGTTATTTATATCAGAGAAATTTTTTTAAAAGCAAAATAAGATAAAATAAATTGAGTAATTGATCAGAGATATGGCAATTCTAATTAAAAAGAAAACAGAGTATATTCCTTGAATGACTTAGAACCTGTGGTAATAAAGAAGGAAAATGGGACAGTACCAGGTAAAGAGAAGAGTGATCACTCCAGGTAAACTATATGATGAAAAGTTAACCCTAACCTTTTCTTCATCTCCATTTCTTATCTTTTATTTATCTATAATCTCTCTCTCTCTTGACAGTATTATTTACTCTTACTTAAATAACCTCTTCTTAGTAGATGACTTTCTCCAGCATTAGCGTATCTTCTAAACTCCAGATCCACATCTTCTATTGCCCACAGGAAGTTCCATGGCTACCTCCAGCAGGTCCAAAATTGAACTCATTAACTCACCCCTTTCCAAAAATAACTGCTTCTCCTGAATTCATTATTTCTAGCTGTAGCACCACTTAGTGAGTCTTGTGTTTACAATAATAAGATTATATTTCAATGAAAAGTGGGAGAAATACCACCCTGAGGAGTTGAGTAGCCCCTCTTCACCACATACAGGGAAGGGAAGGGGAGAATCAGAAAATAATTATTTATATAGTGTGCTAATGTGCTTTAAATACTGTACAAGGGTCTCATGTGATCCTTAGATTTTACAACTGAGAAACTTAAAAAAAAAAAAAATAGAGGTTCAAGTGAACTGGCCAAAGTCAAATAGCTAGAAAATGTCTGAGACTAGATGTCTTCTTAACTATTACCTACCTGCCTCAATAAATATAATTCGTTTCATGCTTTGAGACTTGCAAAGTCCTTGATGATTATTATATTACTTGATCCTCACTATAATCCTGGAAGGCAGATGCTATTATTATCCCCATTTTGTAGCAAAGGAAACTGAGACAGACAGAGGTTAAGGGTCATATAGTTAGGAAGTATCTGAGGCTGAATTTGAACTCAGGCTTTTCTGACTCCATGCCCAGTACTTTTATCCACTGTGCTTCTTAACTCAGACTTGTTATCTATAAAATCAGTAATCCTTATCTTACTTACGCCACAAGGCTATCTTGGGGACTGGGTGAGATAATGGATACAAAGTACTCTGTAACATAAACAATGTAAATAGGAATAACAGAAGTTGTTATTTAGTGTCAGTTTGACTTGCTACTATATTCCTCAGAAGGTGTTGTTACTAATTCCCTAGGGAGTAAAACGTGAACTTTTAGTTCTTTTTACCAAGAGGAGTGAGGAAGAAGTAAGCCTGATCCATCCCTATTTCTTGTCCAATTTTCCTGTATACATGTAGAGGACAGCTAGAGCTACAGGTAGTAATAATAATAGGTTTGGATATAGCACCTTAAAGTTGGAGATGTGCTTTGTGAACATTGTTTCATATAAGCCTCACAACATTTCTCAGAAGTGGAAAAGTATTACTGTCATCCTTGTTTAATAAACTAGGAAACTTAAACTTAAAAAGTGTGACTTGTCTGTGGTCAGCTGGCTAAGAAGTGCAGAACCCAGTTCTTCCCACTACAGATACTGTCTGTTTCATGTGGGATTGGAGTATCGTCTCTGGTCATGGCACACAATAAATGAATTAATGAATAAACAAATAAATGAATAAAAATAAATGGATGAATGGATAGAGAAATAAATTATATAATGAAGCCTTTGATTAAATAGAACTTAAAAAATTCTACTCATATAAAGTCATCTGTTACCTTAAAAGACAAGCAAGGAGGGAATCAGCATCCTAATCTCTCCCAGGAGCAAACAAGAACAGAGAGCTTAGGTGACTTAAAATATGTAGATAATATCATATGATATACATAATATAATATATTATAAAATAATTTATTTATAATGTATATAATAGGTAATAAGTGATAGCTTCTTGTACCTCTCTCTTCCATACATATACACACACACACACACACACATGAGATACCTATCAGAACTTCATTCTGATAGTTGCATGAACTCAATGGTATTATCAGACTCTCTACAAGTGTACATCATAATTTATCCATCAATACGTTTTCATTCTGGGTAATTTTTGTCTATGTTTTCTCATGTTTCCTTCTTCAAAGGAGTAACCCCCAAAGTCTTCCCCTAGTTTTTTCAGAATATATTCAGTTCTAAATCTCCAAGAAATATACTGTAATAATGGCATGCTCCTTGACTTTTAATTTTAAAAACAAGCTTTAAAATTATGTCAATTGTTTAAAAAAAAATAACAAAGAAGCCCTTTTCAAAGATCTAAATAATATAATTAATTTAATATTTATACATATGTTACATGTAATTTAATGTAACATAATAATTTAACTTAAAGTAATCATGGAAAGTAGAAAATCATGGAGGGCACAACAGAAATGAAGGTTTCAGAATCAGGCATTCAAATCTTAAAATACAAATCATCTAATGGTGTTTTGCTAAAAATACGTCCACCCAACTTTCCTGGCCATGAAGTATCTGTGCAATGTCAAGAGATTTAGAGCAAAGTCCATAAATGTTGAGTGGCTCCTCTATAGAAGATTCATAGAACACAGACAAGAGTTCACAAGAAAGAAAAGAATCATATGAACAGAAATTTATTTTTGAAGGTAATATCCACATTGATGAGATCACATCATTGAAGGGGTGTTCTGACTCCTTCCTGGGTGAGATAATGGATACAAATCACTTTAGCATAAACAACTATTCTGTCTGTGTGTGTGTGTGTGTGTGTGAAATGTCATTTAGTGTCTTTGGATATTTTTGATACATGTTAATAACCTCCATCTTGTAAAGTGCTGTTACCAACTCCCTTGGTAGTTGAATGTGGCCCTTTAATTTCTGCCCAGAGTAAGGAAGAAATAGATTTCAGAAAAGTACAAAATAGTAATGCTATAAAGGCCTTTGGAAATTAACCCAAATATTTAAGCTAACCCTAACATTTAAACTACCAAAGCACTAAAATTTTGAAACACCTTATATTTGTTTTAAATTCTTGCATGTTGGGAAGTTTAGGGGATTGGGAAATAGAAGATAGAGGTTTTAAGAAGATAGGGTGACTAAAATCCTAACTGTTGGCCATCTTCATTGCCAGAGTTACATGGGGGGAGGGGAAGTGTTAAGTGTCTGAGGCCAGATTTGAACTCAGGTTCTCCTGACTTCAAGGCTGATGCTCTATCCATTGTGCCAACTAGATGCCCCCCATCTTCATTTTTCAAAAAAGGAACCTTTTGTTCATTGTAACCAATGGGGGAAGTTATGGTTTTCATATATAACTTCCATGAGGAGTCAAAATTCTTCTAGTGCTTTGTCTACTACCTTATTAGTATAACTATAGAAAAAACTTTAGAAATGGATCATCCCACATTTAGAATAACTATAAGATGTCTATACCTGGGGAAAGGAGGCTATTATCTGGATAAATAATAAAGGGGTGAGGGGAATAAAACAGGGCTAACATTAACCAGATCACAAAATCAAAAGCTTAGATTCTGGATAGATCTTGGAGATCACCAACCTATTGTAACTACTTTTTTTTTTTTAAACAATTGAGGCAAATGCAATCGGGTGACTTAGCCAGAATCACAGAGTTAATAAATGAGTAAGTAAATAAATGTGCTGGCATTTGAACTCAAGTTTCCTAACTCCAAATCCAGCTCAAGAAGCCAGAAAATTTTGTTTTGGCTTGTTTCAAGAAGGGGGACTAAAATCCTTTATCACAAGAAGAATGATTTCTAAGTACTTTTATGTCAGTGTGAAAAGTGGCAGCTGACATAAGGGATCTGTGGGATCTGACCTATTAATAGAACTAAATTCAGTAAGCCCAGCAAATCACACTGAAATGAATATGGGTTTGGGGGTGTAGCTTGCCACATAGTACTATCTAAAAATAAAAAGGGAAAGGAGTGTCTCTGGGTGGTCAATTCTTAAAGGCTCAGTTTTAATTTATTAGTTCAATATTTCAAAAGTCAACCCAAACCTTTTTTTTTTTTTAATGAAATTCCAGAAACAAAATACAACCAACCCCAAAGCCAGAACTCAACATTCATAGATCTTCACAAGGTCTAGAAATAGTTCCTCCATTTATAATTGTCCACTAGGGTTGTGAATTTACACATGTGTGTTCAATGCCACAAAACTATGTCCATGACACATGATTAAGTTTCTGGCATTAAACATCTGTGCATGTATTTTTTTTGTTTTGTTTTTTGGGGGGAGGGAGGTTGAGGCAATCAGGGTTAAGTGACCAGCTCAGGATCACACAGCTAAGAGGTTTCTGAAACTCAGATTTATAGTGGCTAGAAATTGGAAACTGAGTGGATGCCCATCAATTGGAGAATGGCTGAATAAATTATGGTGCATGAATGATATGGAATATTATTGTTCTATAAGAAATGATACAGAGAGGCCTAGAGAAACTTACATGAACTGATGCTGAGTGAAATGAGCAGGATCAGGAGATCATTATACATAGCAACAAGAAGACTATACAATGATCAATTTTGATGGACATGATTCTCATCAACAATGAAGTGATTCAAATCAGTTCTAATTGTTTAGTAATGAAGAGAGTCAGCTACGCCCAGAGAGAGAACTATGGGAAATGAGTCTGGACCACAACATAGCATTTCCACTCTTTCTGCTATTGTTTGCTTGTATTTTTTTTTCTTTCTTGGGTTTTTTACTTCCTTTCTAGATTCAATTTTTCTTGTGCAGCAAGATAACTGTAAAAAATATGTATACATATACATATATAAAGAGAACATTGATTCACCATGGATTAAGAAAGACTTCCAAAAGGAAAAAAGTGGCACTTGAAGGAAGTTAGGGACTAAGACGTAGAAGTGAGGTGAAACAAAAGCCAGTCTTTGGCACATGGGGTTGGGAAGCATCTGGGGAAAAAACAATGATTGAATGTCATGTAAAAAGGAAAGAAATAATGAATTTGGAATCAAATAAAGTGGGCTCAAATTTTGTTCCTGCCATTTACCCCTGAGCTCTTGACTGAATCAATTCAGCTGGCATTTTTTAATGTAGAAAATGAGAGGACTAAACTCACTGACCTTTATTTTCCTTCAGCTCCAAATGTATGGTTCTGGGATAATTTCTGAAACGCAGCAGAGTATATGGTATAGAAAGCTCCACTTGAGCTTTGGAAGATCTAAAATTTTAAAGATTTCTATCGATTAACATCAAGAAATTCATTAATAAGGCTCTTTTAAAAAGTAAATTAAGAGCAAATCCAAAGTTTCCTATTATCGCACAATCTGTACACTTTTACATCTATCAGAAAAAAATATTAGTCTTTTACAGTTACAAAGATATTTTTTGCTTTAATTTTTTCATCTAGCAAATAAGGGGAGAAAGAGCCAATTGCTAAGCTCCCTTCTAGTTCAGATAACATCACCGGTCGCTCTCCTTGGTTTGGTTTCTTTCATCACACAGGCAGACACTGAGATGAGCATCTTTCATTCAGGAAGTAAGCAAACTGTAGGGGCCGTTCAGTGGTGCAGTGGATAGAATGCCAAGTCTGGAGTCTTTAGGAAGACTCATCTTCCTGAATTCAAATTTGACCTCAGACCACTTAGTAGTCATGTGACCCTTAACACTTAACCCTATTTGCCTCAGTTTCCTCATCTGTAAAATGAGCTAGAGAAGGAAATGGGAAACTCCTCCAGTGATTTTGTCAAGAAAACTCCACATAGAGTTATGAAGAGTCAGACATGACTAAAACAACTCAACAACAAGAAATAAGTAGTAGTTTATAAAGTACTTTTAATGCAGAATTACACAAATTCCTTTACTCTTTGGGGAAAGGAATAACCACAGAAGTGAAATTCCAAGTTAAACACTTTCATGAAAGTTTCATTAAGTTGTTATAAGAAATTAGGGCCTTTCGGAGAGTTGAATTAGGTGAACCACATATCCTGTGAATATGTTTAATAAACTCTTATGGACAGATAAAAATAAAGCTTATTCCAGGCTAAACATATTTTTTAAAAAGGCCCAAATTCCACATGACTGGAGCCTGGGGGTTTTAGTGGACTCTAAACTGAATGTGAGTCAGACAGTTGTGAGTTAGCAGTCAAAAATGCTAACTGGAACTGCATTGATTTGAGAGAGGCAAGACTCCCAGGAATAAGGAGGTGATATTCCCATGGTATCACACTTCCAGTCACGTCCCATCTGCAGTACTGTGTTTATGTCTTATTCCCATATTTTAGAAATAGCATCGATATGCTGGAGATTCCCAGATGAAAGCAACCAGGAAAATGAAGAATACCATATTAGGATCATAGAGGAAACGGTTAAAAGAGAAACCATTTAGATTAGTGATAGAAAAATTGGGAGAAGAATGAGGAAGTACTACCATATGGAATAGGGATCAGATTTGTTCTTCTTGGTGAGAGGGAAGGGCATAAAACTGTAAATACAGGAAAGCAATTTGGATTTAAAGTCAGAACACTCCAATTTGAATCATGCCTTTGCTACTTAAGAGCAGCTAGGTGGCACAGTGTATAGAACACTGGGCCTGGAGTCAGGAAAACTAATCTTCTTCACTTCAAATAAGTCCTCAGACACTTACTAGCTGTGTGACCCTGGGAAAGTCACTTAACTCTGTGTGTCTCAGTTTCCTCATCTATAAAATGAGTCACAGAAGGAAATGGCAAACTACTCCTGTATTTCTGCCAAAAAAACCCCAAATGGAGTCATGAAGAGTCAGACATGATTGAAAGTGACTCAATAGCAACATTTGCTTCTTACTCCCTAAGTGACTTTATGGGAGTGATTATAACTTCTTTGCCACTTTTCCTCATTCACAAAATGAGGGGATTGAACTAGACGATTAGTGAGATATCTTTCCACCTCTAAATCTCTGATCTATGACAAGCAGAGTTGGCAAATTCAAATAGAACCAAGTCCTTACAGACCACATTGATGTTAAAAAACACAGATTAATGTTGCTTATGTTAGATTATATTGTTATTTATTTTGTTAAACATTTCCCACTTACCTTTTTATCTGATTCCTGAGCACCTGAAAGTCTTACTGAAGAGTTTTGACACTTACTTCTGCTATAAATGCAACATTGATCTAAAGAAAAAATTTCTCAACAATTAGAACTGTTTTCAAAATGGCTAGGGCCTATATTCCCTCACTACAGATTTTTCTATAGAAAACCGATGACTTGACTGAGAGATGCATCACAGACTACATATAAATAATTTATAGTAAATTACTTACTGTCTTGGGGTGGGGAGTGAGGAAGAAAACTTGGAACTCAATTTTTTAAATGAATGTTAAAATTTGAAATTGTATCCTAAAGGGGATTCTTGTGTTCAGGTCTCTTCCTTTTATGATTCTGTAAATGAACTTGGGTGTATTCCTCCCACAGAAATCCTTGCAAGCAACATTTTTGGTCACATCTTCTTAGTCATATGTCCCTAACAACTGAGGAGCTATATTTCATTATTATCCACAATTAATGTGAACTGTTGGTAAATACTTGGAAGCAAATTGTGTCAGTGTGTCAAAGATGGAGTTTCTAAACAATTTTGAGAGGAACCTGTGTGGTTTCAAATTGTTTTAATACAGGATGAGGTATCTTGTAATTTTTGAAATGTTGCTGTAATACACATTGCAAGAGAAGGAAGCAAATTGATCTTTTTTCTTTTTTTATTCATTGGATTGAATACAAAGAAGCAGTGTGGTCTGAAAATTAGAGGTCCAAACTTAGAATCAAAAAGATCTGGATTCAAGACCCGCCTTTGAAAACACATTTATAGGTAACCATAAGTAAATTACTTAACATTAAGAGGATATGTTTTAGCCAACTGGAGCGCTATATGAGTGAGGAGAATTTCCACATCAAGAAATTTCCCACAGTGATGAAATCACAGGTCTGCACTAGGGAGGGGGAAGGAGAGAAATGGAGTTCAGGAAGGATAGGTTCTAATCCTAAATCTGTCACTAACTAGCTGTCACACTTCAGGCAGGTCTCTGTGAGTCTCAGTTTCCTCATTTATAAATATTTTTTTAACTTATGAAATAACTTATGAAATAAAACAAGCATTTCCATAACATAGAATAGTAATAATTTTTAAAAGATGTTTGCACAAGAAACTGCAAATTTATTAGGTACATCTTACTATTCCTTTAAAATATATAATAAAGTTATCATGTAAATTTCTTTTTTCTTCTCTCCCTCCTCCACCTTAGAGATAGATGGCTTCTATTAGCTACAAATAAGTATATTTATAATATATGTGTAAAATTATTCTTTATATACTTCTATTTATCAGTTCTTTCTCTGTATGTAGATAACATTTTTTTTTCATACAACCTTTACAGTTAATTTGGATATTTATAATACTCAAAATGATTCATTCACTCAAAGTAATTCTTAAAACAATATTGCTGTTACTGTATACAATGTTTTTTTTTCTTTTTTTGTTTTTTTGGTGCTACTCATTTTACTCTTCCTTATTTCATGCAAGTCTGTGTTTTTCTAAGATCATTGAGCTCATCTTTTCTTACAGCATGGTGGTATTACATCATAATTATATACCATCACTTGGTCAGTTATTCCAAGATTACTTTTCTAATTTTTAACAAGGGGGTTAAATCAATTGTGTACATACACAGCTTGGTCTGGTGCTGGACAGCTTCAAAAGACCTGCATTCAAACTTAGTTCTGATACTTACTAGTTGTATTATCCCGAACAAATCACATAATCTCATGAACCCCACTGTAAAAACAGGATTACTGTGAGAAAAGACCTTTAAAGTTTCACCCATCCATAAGTTCTAAGGTCCTTTTCAACTCAGGCATTCTATGATTCAATTGGTAACGTAAGTTCCCTAATTTATCAGTCCCAACTTTCTTATCAGTAGAACAAGCCCTAGCATACCTAAATAAGAAAATTCCAATGAAAACACAGGTAAAAACATTCCAAAGGCAATATGGTGAATGCAACTTAGTTATAATTCTAAAATTCCAGCTTTACAGTTAGAAGGGAATATTTTATATCATCTAGTCCAGAAGTTTTCAAACTTTCTGGTCTCAGGACCTCATTATACTCTTTAAAAATACTGAAAACTACAAAGAGAATTTGCTTATGTGAACTCCATTTATCAAAATTTGTTATATTAAAAATTAAAATGGATCACTTCAAAAATTATTAATCTTTTAAAACTAATAAATCCATTACATGTTTAAAATAATATTTTTATGAAAACTATTTTCCAGAACAACAAAAAATGAGAAGGGATGCATTGTGTTACATATTTTTGCAAACTTTTTTTAATGTCTTAGCTTAATAAAAGACAGCTAAATTTTATAACTTCTTTTGCATTTGATCTGTTTTGATATTGTTTTGGTTGAAGTATATGAAGAAAATCTAGCCTTATACAGATATGTAGCAGGAAAAAAGGGGAATTTTAATAAGCAAATAATAGTTTATTATGAAAATAGTTTTGACCTATGGATCCCTTAGGATCCACACTTTGGGGGTCACTGATCTTGTCCACAGAAAATATGGATCAAAGCCACAATCTGAACTCAAATCCTCTGACTTCAAATTCAGATCTGTTTTACAAGATCAAATCCTGACTCAGTCACTAAGACTCCCTGTGTGCCTTAGAGAAGTCACATCTCTGGCCTCAGTTTGCCTATCTATAAATAAGAAGGATGGACCAGAAAGTCTTTTCTATTTCATTATTCTATGATACATTACTTTTCTTTAAAGTAATGGTAGGCAAGTAGAAAATACACCTCAACAAGATGATCATCTGCAGGTACCCTGAAGTATACCATCTTCCCATTTTAAGTAGAAGTCTGAAATTGACAACAAATTTAGATTTTTAACATGTGGTGATGTATTTTATAGAAAGGCTTTGTTTTGTGTTTTTTGGGTTTTTTTGGCATGGGAAGGGGGGAAGAGAAGTAATTCCTACATATACAAACTTGCCAGAGAAATGTAACTTCAAGTACCTAAATATATTAACACTCTACAGGGAAAGTGAGGCTCACAGATGAGAAGCTAGTATGTTCAAAGTCAAATAGAGTCTAGTGGCAGACCCAGGACTAGCATAAAAAGGTCGAAAGTGTATAAATTAAATGTCAGAGAACCTGGATTGGAATTCACCTGTGTGACCTTGGACAAACTGAATGGAAAGCACCCTAGTTTTAAAGGTAGGGATTTGTGTTCAAATCTTAGCCCTGAAACCTACTATTAGTGCTATCTTTAAACAATCACTTTATTTCTTTGTGTCTCAGTTCCCCTTTTTGTAAATTGAGATGGCATTTGACTAGATGACCTCATGAGACTCTCCTACTTCTTCCCCATATTTGATCTGTTCTTCAATCTCAGTCTCCATTGCTATTTCATCATTCCAGAACTTTTTAACCACTAACTATTCATGTTCTCTTAATTTGTCAATCATGGATATGTACCAAGTCTCTGTCTAATCTCTCTTCTTTTCTCTATCACTTGATGATTCCACCAGCCACAACAGTTTAATTATCATCTCGATGCACCCAGAACTATATCAAGCCCTGGTTTCTTTCCTGATCTCTAGGCACACATCAATGGTCTACTGTTCATGTCAAATTGGATAAACCATACTCATCTCAACTTAACTTCAACTCAATGTGTCCAAAACAGAACTTATATTTTAATCCAAAAAAACCTAACCATCATCTAAGGTTCCCTATTTCTGTTGAGCAGACACAATCATCCTGCTGTCTCAGATTTGACTTCTTACTTCCTTATTCTTCTTCACCCAATGTTTCCAAACAACTGTCAAATCTTGCCATTCCTTCCTTCACAACCCCTCTTACATCTTTCCCCTTCTTGTTACCCACATTAGGCCTCATCATTTCTTTCCGGTACTATTACAAATCCTCCAACTTGGTCTCTCTGCCTCAAGTCTTTCCCTACTCTCCTCTATCTCTCCTCCAAGAAAATGCAGTGATTTTCCTGAAGGACCATTCTGACTACATAACTCCCTTCCACAATAAATTCCAATGGTTCCCTACTACTTTAAAAATAAAATTCTCTCTCTCTCTGGTTTGTTTAAACCACTCACAAGCTAACTCCAATCAATTTTTCCAACCTCATTGTACATTACTGCCTTTTCTATACTCAATGATGCAAATATGTTGTTCCTCTCAGTTTCTCATCCAAAGCAGGCTATTTCCCATCTCTGTACCTTTGTATAGGCCATACTACATGCAGAGAATACACTCCTCTTTCTTAGCTCTTCCCCAGAATACCTCACTTCCTTCAGGTCTCAATTTAACCACAACTTTTCCCTCTTCTTCCCTAAGTACTTCAATTTCCATTATATTTGTTTTGTATTTACTTTGTACCTAATCCCTTGAGAGCAGGAAATCATTTTTTCCCTCCTTATATTCCCCCTTCTTCTCCTCCCCCCCTCCCAGTGCTAAACATGGTAATAGATAGAGAGATGCTTGTTGTCTGATTGAACTAGATGACTCTACAAGTTCCTTCTGGTTCTAGATCTTTGTCCCTAAAATACAAGTTGTTCTTGATGCTTTCCATTCAGAGACTCTTTTTTTTTTTTTTAAATGAAGATAGAAGATAAATAGCACCCAATTTCTACACGTCATCATCACAAAATGGAGTGATGCACCAGAATTCAGTCATTCTAACTGTAATCCCAGCACACCCTATCAGTGGTGACTAGATTTCTAGATTTGAAGACAACAGCTCTGGGTCAGTTTCTTGATATGGCTGGCTTCTCTTAGAACTTCTTCCAGAACAATCAGGAGACTTATGCCTGAGTTTAACTTTTTTTTTTTTTTTTTAATATCATCACTTTATAGATCAGGGAAGTAAGAGACTAATCATTTAATCATTTCCTCCAGCACAGGGAAATAAAAGATTTATCCCAAGGCAGTAAGGGGCCAACCATTTCTCAGGAGTAATGAAACATGACCTAATTGATTAACAATTAACAAAATTTTTCTATTTTCCCCTCAACACACACAGTGCAGAACTACTGGCAGAAAATGTTAAGGTACCGAAGAGCAAAAATCCCAATGCAACAATAGTGACTTGTCCCAACAATCACATAACTGGTGATAGTAGATCTAGAATTAGAACTAGATCCTCTGATTCCCAATGTAGCTCTTTTAATTGCACTATGTTGCCTCTTTTATGATCTTTGTTAGCAGCTACATGAATGTTCTGCTTGTGTTTATAAGACATAAGTAGAGGCAAAAAGGAGAATTTAGATTTGATGTTAAGGAGAAAATAAAACAAATCAAAACATCTGACTGATTAGTGTCATTCCAGAGTGATTTGACCCTCATAGGAGATAGCAAGTTCATCTCACTGACAATCTAAGCAAAGAATGGGTAGTCTCTTGTGAGAAATGTAGAAGTGATTCTTGTATAACTAACCATTAAATGAGATGGGTCTCTGAGGTTACTTCTCTAAGATTCTGTGCCTCTGTGACATGCTCTGAAGACTTTCAACTCTGTTATATAATACAAAGCCTAGTGTGATTATAGTTTGCCTGTTCATTAACCACAGCTGTTGTTTTTACTCCTTTTCTTTTTTCTTCTCCCCCCCCCCTCCCCGTCAAATCCCTCACACCTTCTTATGGTTTGTGGTCCTGAACAAGTAGGGAGAAGAATAGGGACAGAGGTCATTGTTCTTCTTTTCTCCTCCCCTAAAACACATTGGATTAATAACCCTCTAAGTTTCACTGTGCAATTCATCTGCTCTATTCTCTCCTACTCCAAGTAACAAAAGTGGAGATTTAGGCAAAAAAGGGAATGTTGGTGGCAATGTCAACACTGTACAGCTGAACATGGGCAAGAAACAGGTGTGCTAAGACCATCCCAGGAGAGTTTTTAGAAAGCATACTGAGAAGGAGCAAGTTGACTTCAATCCACAAAGGTGAAAATTAAAGATGAAGTTTAGAATATAATCTCACCAGTCCTAATAAGTAAAAGCAGATCTAGGTCAAAATGACACTTTAGATGGACAAAAATCCCATAATTGAGTGGTAAAGACAGACCTATCTATGTGATGCCATGGAAAGGGCACTAGTCCTGGAATCAGGAAGACCTGAGTTGAAATCCGCACAAATTCCTTAAACTCTATATGGATCTCAATTTCCCCAAATATAAAATGGGGGGAATAACAGTAGTTACATTACCAGGTTGTTCTAAGGATCAAAAATAAGTTAATATTTCAAAAGAGCTTAACACAGTGCCTGGCACATGGTTTCATAAAAAGCTTGTTTTTTTTCCCCCTCCTTCCACCTCAAAGAATTAACTGTTCATTATGCATAGAAGTCCAGGAGCTAGACAACAGGAGCAACAGAACTTTTAGCTCCTGGTATCTCTTCGGGTAAGTTGATTATACTGAATCACAGAAAATTTTAAAGAAGAAAAAAGAAAAAAAAAAATCAATCTAATCCAGTTAGCCAGAACTTTGGGACCACTGCAGCCAAAGAAGAGAAATGTAATAATCAATAGGAGAGAAAGCCAGTTTCTTTATCAAGAAGAATGTTGTAAGAACTGATTCCTAACTTGGCTTCTTCATTCCTAAAAAGCACTGGACCCATACTCTACTGCATAAGGATAGCCACTCACTTTATTTAAGCAGTTCAAATTTATAGAAAAGTCAAAAGCTCAGATTACAATGCTATCACTTAAATTTATCTTTATCTGGTGTTCTTCCCCCCCCCCTTTAAGTTAACATACCATCATAATTATTATTGTTATGGAAACTTTTGACAGTACTGTATTTCTTAATTCATCAGGTTTTTACTAAGCGGAAGAAATACTATATACTATCATGTTAGAGGGACAACTTTGTCCCTGTGCTTTGAAAAGAAACAAAACCAGACTCTGCACTCCACCCTTTTGGGATCCTATCTGGAATATTGTGTTCAGTTCTGACCATCCTATTTTCAGAAGTCAACAGACTGGAGCTTATACAGGAGAGGAGCCAGGATTACAAGAGAACTAGAAATTATATCTGTGAGTGCATGTATGTATATCTACTTATACATGCATACATGCATATATATATATATATATATATATTTATATATACACACACACATAGCTTACCATGGTACGTACATATAAACACACATGCATGTATATACATGTATGTTTGTATACATGTATTAGTATCCATTGAAAGAAATGACACATTTATCCTAGAGAAGTCTCCATGATAGGGAAGATGGCAGATGAAGTATTTAAAGGGCTATTGTGTAATGAGGAAGAGGGAATTGGGCATGTTGCTTAGTCCCAAAGAGCAGAAATGGGAAGAACTTGTGGGGAAGTAGATTTATGAATTAGACAGCCAATAAGCATTTATTAAGCACCCACTATATGACTAGAGCTAGGGATACAAATACAAAGAAAGACAGCCCCTGCCCTCAAGGAGTTTAGAATCTAAGATAGGGGAAAGAGGAAGAGGACAGATAGAGGGTACAGTGGATAGAGCTCAGATCCCAGTCAGGAGGACCTGAGTTCAAATCTTCCCTCAGTTCTTGGGCATGATGGAAAAATCCCAATAAGTCCATAAGCAACATAATTAGTAGGAAATGGAGAGAGGACAGTGCTGAGCCCTGTCCTTATATAGAGATTTTGAAGTTCATAGTTCTGACTTCCAGTCCAAAGATCCAATCTTGATGTGAGGAAAATCTCCTTTATATTAGAAAAAGCTACCTTGACAGTTTGGGGTTTTCCCTCAATAAAAGGTCTTCAAGTGAAGGCTGGATGATTTTATTTTGTAAATTACAAAATAAAAAAGATCTTCTGAAAAAAAAAAAAATCTGAGCTCTGTGGCACAGCTATTATTAAAGGGGATTCCCCTGCAGGTAAAGAGAAAGGACTTTAGAGGCCACTGTAGTTCAACTCTCTTACTGTCCAGATATGGAAACTGAGGTCCCATGGGGATGAAATGATTTGCCCAAGCTCACAAAAGGAGGAAGTTGCAGACTGGAATTTGAACTTATATATTTTCAGACACGAAATTAGATGCGACTTAACTAGATGGCTTCCCAATTCCCTTTCAGTTCTGAGAGATCCGAGGCCTTCTTTTAAAACTTCTGAAAATATTTCAGGACTACACAAAGCATTCAATGAGCTTCTTTAAGGAGGACACTGTGGTCCTGAAGATTTCATCCCAAAGCTGTATGCAATAATTAATCACCTACTAAATCACCAGCTATATCTTTTTTTGGAAACCATGTACAGTAGGGCAAAAGAAAACTGGATTAGGAAAAGGCCTTAAAAGGATCGAATATGTCCATGAAGAATTAAAGGGCAAAATCAAAACGTGCCAAAGAGTAGAAGTTAGAAAATACACAGCGATCCTGACAAGGAAAGATAATCAGGGAAGGGTACAACTTTTGTTTATGGTACTGGAGACAGACAGTCCACATGTCCCACACCAGTGTGACAGCCAGGATTCCCTCACTCCCATTCTTAAGTGACAGGGGAAGGAAGCAATAGAACTGAGGTGATCCACCCCTAGTAAACTGGCTTCCACGCCCACCTCCTCCTGACCCCAGGACTCCTTAGGGCATCTTCCTGGAGTCAACATCAGGGTCTAATCCTTTCCTGAAGCAGCAGGTTTGACAACAGCCACCGCCCGGAAAATGTGTGGTGCCCCGTATTCAGTTCTGCCCCCCACAGCGTTGACTCTCCCAGCCTGGCACAGGTACACAGAGCCGGGTCTCCCACTCCTCCGGGCGGTGCTCGGCTCCCCGTTCACCCCCGCCCATCCGGCCGCCCGCAGTCTCCATTACTCAGCGCCGCTCGAAGGGGGAGGCCTCCTGGCCCCACCCCGCCCGCCACCCCCATCAATGAGGCAGCCCCAAAACCGCAGGGACAAGGATGGCCGCGAGGCTGCCCCAGTTTCAGGACAGGGTTGGGCTCACGGGGAAGTGGGGGGCACGAGCGCCTCTCCCTGAGCATTCCAGGGGGGCGCAGGCCGGAGCACAGAAAGGGGGCCGCTGCTCGCCCCCGGGGCAGAAAGGAGCTCGGGAGGACGCGTTCTTGGACTCGAATAGACTCGGTTCAGCCCGGGTCCTCCCTGCGCTGCGCGACCCCGGCCCAAGACGTGCGCTCAGCCCCAAACCCCGGCTGTGTTACCCTCTCCAGGCCCAGAGCGGCCCCACGTGGGGGCCCGGGCAGCAGCTGCGGACGCCGCAGCCAAGAGAGAGAAACCAGGGTTCAGCTGAACTGGCAGCGCTAAGGAACACTGACAGGCAGGCCCCGGGCCGCCGCGTCCCCGCCCGGGATCGCCCGATGCTAGCCTGCGCACAGTGGTCCCCGCGCCTCCAGGGATCTGAGCTCAGGGCAGGGGGAACAGCCAGATTAGAGCAACCAGCTCCCCAGATCGGATGGGCTGGGCCGGGACCGCACCCTCGTGCCCATCCCGCTAGCAGTCCCCTTACCCCCAGGGAGGAGGAACCTACCATCTGTGGCCACCATCTCGATAAGCGTCTCGCTCCCGCGCTTGGCCAGCCTGTTCATGGCTCCGCCGCCGCCGCCTCGGGGCCCGCCCGGCGGCTGGAGCGGCAGCCCCGGGAGACGCACGGGAAAGTTTCAGAGAAGAGCAGAGACTGGGCTGGGGATGAGAGCAGGAGGAGGGCACCGCCTCCTCCCTCAGGCTGGTCTCCTCCTCCTCCCTTCCTCTCCTCCCTCCTCCGCCTTTATTCGGCTTCGGGGATCCCCTCCCTCCTCCCCTCTTCCTCTCCTCCCCTCCTCCCTTCCCACTCAGGCTCCACCGAGGCCTCTGCAAGTCCGAGGTAGGCTCACTCCAATCAAGTTACTTTGTGTTGGAGAAGAAAAGCCCGCCCCTTAAAGGGCAGCATAACCATATACTACCCTTGGGAGGGAGGGGCGCGGGCGTGGGCGTGCAGGGAGCCTTTGGCTGCCGAGTGGCGGGTCGCACTTAGCTACTGGCGGGTTATAAAGACCCGGAGGAGAGAGCCACGGCTGCAATCTTTCGCTCTCTGGGGAGTAAACTGTGTGTGGCATTCGTCCTGAAGAGATTTTTTTTTTATTAGCTTTTATTTAGCGCCTACTATATGCCAAACACTAGATTAAGCTCTTTAAAAAATATTATCTTTTTTGAAGCTTCCAACAGCTCTGCGAAGTAGGTGAAGAAACTGAGGCAGACCATTTCAATGACTTGCCCACAGTGGAAAAATGGATATCTGAGGGGGAATTTGGCTCGAGTCTTCTTCCCTTTTCAAGGCACAGCTCGGTCAGCCTTTCTCTTGCACTTACAGTAGAAACAAACCTATCTAGCCTCTTGCTGTCCTTTCCTGTGCCTCAGTTTCCCTATTTACAAAATTTATAAAATCCCTCTCAACTCAAGATCTGTAATCCTATGATTTATTAAAAAGCCATCGGTGAGCAACGAAAGAATGTAAAAATAATAAAAATAACTCAAAGATCATTACAAATATTATCTCATTTTGTCCTGGCAGCAACTTTGGGAGTTAGATGCTCTCAATCTCCATTTTACAGGTGATGTCACTGAGGCAGAGTTTAAGGGATTTGCTCAAAGTTTATGAACTTGTGAAGGTTAGTGAGAATCCGATGATAGTGGGAGTCTGCAAACATACATTTGTCTCTCCCTCTATCTCCTACTTTATTGAACTACTTCTTACCTTCATCCCTTCGTTTTTTTCTTTTTTTTTTTTTATTATAGACTAAAAGTAGTAAAGAACCTATGGGATTATGTAGTAGTCATAGTAAAAATAAAATTAGAATCCAGATCCTCTGATTGTGAATCCACATAGTCCTTTCTTTAGGATCAATCAAATTTGACTTTCCTTCTTTTATCCTCTAGGCCTCCAAGCCTAAAACCCTTAACAAAGGTGTTTGTTTGGGACCTTGTAAAATCTAGAAGTTAATAGTCGATAGTGGTAATTCTCATTCTGGCTTGGTTGCTTTTGACCAAGATTTTTACTTTAAAATGTATCTTCAAATGGTTATATTGAATTGTAAGGCTACTTTTTTGCCTAGTACTTCACTTCTTTATCCAATAGATACATTTCATAATCTATTTAGAATTAAGTTGTTCCAGAAGTTCCGGGCTAGTTCTGACGACTGAAGAGGAACTTGGGATAGGATATACTTTTTGTTTTTTTAATAACATGGACTTCTTCTACAGTCTGATGAAGCTAATGTATACTTCCTCAGAATCACATATTTACGTAAAATAAAATATACAATTATCCCTTCTGCATCAAGATTTTCCCTATCAATTTCGAAATATTGTGGATCTATATGAGAAGTTAAATGGGAATTTGGAAAAGCATCTACTTTTTTTTTTAATAACATGGACTTCTTAGTCTAATAAAGCTAATAAATACCTCCTCAGAATAATGTGTTTTCATAAAATGAAATATACTGTTATCCCTTCTACACTGAGATTTTCCCCATCAATTTTGAAATATTGTAGATCTATATAAAAAAATTAAATGGGAATTTTGGAGAGGGGAGTTTTGTAAAAGGTACAGACAATATGAAAAGGCCAGCAGATACAGAGAAATTTTTATTTAACATTGACCTCCATATATCCTATGAACAAATACTTAACCTAAATTTTACAACATATTATAAATATCCCTTTAAAAGAAAAAAGGGAAAAAATCAGACTTCTCTAGTAAGATAGGAGAACCAAAAAAAAAAAAAAGTGGATTTTCCCAGGTTATAAGGATGCTATCCCCCTAAAATGAATAAGGGATAATTACATAAGTAGAAAAAACAAATTTTAATGGAATACAATTATCAGATTTTTTTTTTAAAGAGCCAAGTCCAGGCTGAGGATCCCTGACTTCTAGTCAGTCTGCCTCCTGGCTCCATGGTCAGGACTTAAATCAGATTTGGAATGGAGCTGGATATAGTTTGATTTCTTCAGGCCAAGATTCATGCTACTCTAGCCATCCAGACAATAACACAGTAAATGATTTATTTCCTTCTTAGGTGGTTGCTGCTGCTTTGCCTTTGTAATTGGCAGTAGTGCCAACATTCCATCTTCCCATGTTTGAAAATCAGTCATCTTTGGGTCTTTCTAGCCCTTTGGGCAGCCTATAACAAAAACTCACTATCCCTGCTTGGAATGGCAAATTTATTGAAAAGAGCTCTAGGTTTGGTTGACATCAGTGGACGTGGACACATGAATTTCCTATTCCTGACAACTACAAAAAATGTGAGCATATCCAAGTGATAACTGCCTCAGTTTCCTTGTCTTCAAATGCATTCAATCATCAAATAAGACAATGTATGTAGTGCAATTTGTAAGCCTGAAAGGCAAAATATTATTAGATCTTTAAATTCTCTTTCATGTACCAGTTATTGATGTCTTTATCCAAATGGCAGCAGCAAAGGCCACAATGAACAGTTACTAACCAAACTTCTGAGTCTGAACTCAACACAGTCTTTATTTAAATAAAACTTATTTTTAGCAACAAAGGATTTGGAAAAATTGCAATCATTCCTCACCCCTATTTTTTTAGAATCACTACTTTCCTTCAAAGATCAATTCAGTTGTTCCTGGTACATGAAATCTTTACTGCTCACAGCAACTTCTGTAACCTACTTCTTAGAAGTACTTTATATTTATTTCATAAACTAATGCATATATTTATATGGATTTATGCACTAGCCCTTTCCTAAAGCTAGACAGACTTTGTATGCCTTCTTAGAGTTTCTCCTGATCTTGAAGTCAAGAAGATTCATCTTCCTGAGTTCAAATCTGGCCTCTGACACTTACTAGCTATGTGACTCTAGAAAAGTTACTTCACCCTGAGCTGAAGAAGGAAATGGCCACCCACTCCACTATATTGGCCAAAAAAAAACCCCCAAAAAACCCAAATGGGATCATGAAGGGATGTGATGTTTTGAAGGTAGGAATGATACAACTTGGAATAATTTGGACTTGCCTGCCAGTGAAAAGTCAAGAATGGCAGCAAGTTTGTGAGTCCTGATGCCTCTGAATGATAGTTTCCTTTATAAACTAGGAAGAAGTGGGCAAATGGGATACTTTTGGAGGAAAGATAAAATGAATTCCATTTTGCTTAGATTCAGTTTGAGATATCTATGTGAAATATAGTTACAGGTGTCCAATGAGTAATTTGTGACGTGAGATTAGAAGTTAAAGTTAATAAATAGATCTAAACATCAACTACATAAAGATCATTGAATCCATGGAAGCTGATGAGATCAGCAAACAAAATCATATAAAGGAAAAAGAGGTCTAGAACAGACTTTTGATTGATATCCACAGTGAGTGAAGCTGAGCTGAAAAAAATATTCAGCAAAGGAGACTGGGAATGAAAGGTCAGACAGGTGACAAAAGAACCAGGAGAGAGTATATCAGGACAACCTTGAACAGAGAAAATATCCAGAAAAGAGTGATCAAAATTATCAAAGGTTTCAAAGAGAAACATGAAGATTGAGAAAAGGCCATTAGATTTGGCAAGTAAGAGGTCACTGGTACCTTTGGAAAGAGCATTCAGCAGAATAACAGATAATGTTAGAAGCCAAAATTCAGACGGTTTAGAAGAAAGTGAGAAGAAAAAGAGAGACACCAATTTTAAATGGCTTCCTCAAAGAGTTTAGCCATGAAAGGCAAGATGTGTGTGTATGTAAGTAGGTGTAGATAGGTAGATATTTATATACATAAATACTTAGCACATATTGTGCATTTTTATGTGTGTATCATACACGGTAATTATGTTTTATATATATCTTGTGCAATATATACACATAAGTACAATTGTGTATATGTTAATATATATACACAATAAAAATTATATGTATATACATATATGTATATGAGGATATGTTGTATGTACTTATACCTATCAGGGATGGCTAATTCAAACAAGGTTTTTTAAAAGATGGTGAAGAAAGTTTTGTAAGCAGAGGAAAGGAATCAGTGGATGGGTAGAGATTGAAGATTAGTGAAAGAGAGGGGATAATTGAGGGAGCAATCTATTGAAGGAAATGGGATGGAATGACATCAAAGATGCATACTCTTAATTTTCCCTTGGGCACTGGGAGTTCCTATTGAAGTTCAGGATAGAAGTTATGCACCAGTAATTAAATAATAATATATGAAGTTTAAAAAAAAAAGGAAAGAGATAATATTCTTTCATGTGGTTGCTTTATGAGTGTATTAAATGAGTGGAGAAACAAATGCTACCTAATTTTTCTCTCACTATCGTCCTGTTTCCAGCTCTGCACTTCTTTCTCTCCTTCTATGTGATCACTCCTTTTGTTGCTCTCCAAATCGGATTATCTCTTCATCTCTCCCTTTTTTGGACAAGTTATATTTTTCTTTCTAGCTCTTAACAGTTAATAAAATGAAATAAATGCCAGTTTAATCCCACAGGTTTTTGTAGCTATGAAATAACTTTTGATAATTTTATTTTTAAATACATTAGAATAAAGATTTCTACTTCTTTCTTTTTCTCCCTTGAGGCAATTGGGGTTAAGTGACTTGCCCAGGGTCACATTTGAACTCAGGTCTTTCTGACTGTAGGACTGGTACTCTATCCAGTGTACCACCTTGCTGCACCCAGATTTCTATTTCTCAAAGAAAACATACAAAACTCTCCCTCCCCCTTTTCTCTATTGTCTTAAAAAAACAAAAACAAATGTTTTATAGAACAAAAGGTATTAATAAAAAATTTTTTAAATGTTTAAATTAAAAAATCAAGAATTTGAATTTTGGACCCAAGTGTAAATTTTTTCCATAGTAAGAAAAAAAGAAAAACAGAAAAAGAATACCAAACAAAATAAAGCAAAACAAAAGAGAACATTGAAACAAAATAAAGCAAAACAAAAGAGAACATTGTCATGTATCCAGCAGAACATAAGGGAAGATTCAAAATATATATTGCAACACATTACCAGATTGACAGATCAAGAAAGCATTTTATATATATATATATATATATATATATATATATATATATATATATATATACACACACACACACATATATATATGTATATGTATAGGTATATATATATATATATACATATATATATATACACACACGCACATATATATATGTATATGTATGTATATGTATAGGTATATATATATAAACACACATATATATATTAGTAGAAGAAATTATATTCATAAATGTCCATTTTTTCTTTACTTCCTTGTAAATTGTTCTTTAGTTCTCTGCTGCACATCTTATTTATTTTATTCCTTTTTTCCCCTTTCAATTCCTTCCACCATCTCCAAGCAAGCCACAATTAAGAAAAGACATATTTATGTATACATGTAGATATATACATACATATACACATTCATACACACATACCCCACCTATACAAATGTCTTTCCTATCCCTTCTGATTCTTTAGTTAAATTCTGCTCCACAACTTGCCTTGCCTTAATGGTTCCCCACCCAAAGATCCCTCTCTTTTTTTCTTTCCTCACATCTTGCTTCCCTGTATGCCCATCCCTCCCCCATTATTTCTGTTTGTTTGGAGGGGGGGCTTTGAGGCAATTGGAGTTAAGTGACTTGTTCGGGGTCACACAGCTAGGAAGTGTTAAGTGTCTGAGGCCACATTAGAACTCAGGGCTGCTGCCTTATCCACTGTGCCAACTAGCTGGCCCCTCCATTATTTCTTTATAGATTTTGGAGGGTCTTACCCTACAATGGTATATATGTAGTTGTTGCCTATTGAATCCATTCATGATGTGACTAGGTTCTGTTATCATCCTTTCTTTATTTGGGTGCCTGGCTGTTAATTCAATTAAGCAAACATTTATAAAGGACTTATATATAAGTCATTGTGTCAGGCACTGGGGAAAGGCAACGATAAATCACACAGTGTCACTGCCCTTAAAGAGAGGCAACGTGGCACAGTAGAAAAATTATGGGACTGAGTTTGCTCCAGTAGACTGAAGGGCACACTAGCAAAGCATGTGATTTAATGTCTTGAAAAATCAATTTCCCCATCTTTAAAGAAGTGATAACATTTTAAAAGAACAACATAAGATTGAGCTCCTATTATTTGGGAATTTACAATCTAATAAGGAGTATAAAGCTAAAGGCAGCTAGGTGATTAATGGATAGAGCACCCCTGTAATGACAGGACAACTTGAGTACACATTTGCCCGCAGATACTTGCTACTTGTCTGAGAAAGTCACTTAATCTTTGTTTGCCTCAGTTTCCTTTTCTATAAAATGAAGATAAAAATAGCAACTTCCTCCTATAGTTGTAGTAAGGATCAAATAAAATAATAGTTGAAAGCACTTAGCACAGTATCTCACATATAGTAAGGTAAATAAATAACATTAGTTTTCTTTCTTTTTTCTTCAAATATAATAACAATCAAATATAATAATGTCACCATACAGGGTGTTTCAAAAAACTTAATGTTGTTTTAAACTTTAATTGTTTAAATTATTTAAATGACACTAAGACTATTAGGACACTCTGTCTATACACATAAGGAAGTACTAGATAAGAACCTTATAGGACTTAGGAAAACATGAGGTCACTTTCAGTTGGGAGGATTAAGTTGACATCTGATCTGAATCTTGAGTTTAAAAAATTAGCTTTCCAAGAATATAATTCGATGGACATAGCTAGATCATCTGAAAATAAAAAACTCCAGGACCTCCATTTGAGCCAGCAATGCACAGTTACAATCAAGAGGGCTATAATCTGAGGTTGCACTGACAGTTATATAAAGTGATCAAAATCAGAAAAGTCACAGTCCCTTCCTCCTACCATACTCTGAACTGATCAGACCATATCTACAATATTCTAGATACCATATTTTAGATGGACATTGTTGTCAGTACTCAAGATCTGCTACAGGAATATGTCTAGAAGGGCATGATTAGTGGGAGAGCCTGAGGCCTTTTTGCTATCAACAATTAAAGGGCTCTGGATGAAGGGCACTACATGGTCTACATGATTGCAGAGATCAAATCTAGAAGTAATGGGGGAGGGGGATTAGAGAAAGATTTTTTTTTTTTTAAATCACAAAGGAAAATTTTTTCTAAAAATTAAGATTTCAGGGCAGTGGATAGAGCACCATCCCTGAATTCAGAAGGACCTGAGTTCAAATTTGACCTCAGATACTTAACACTTCCTATCTGTGTGACCCTGGGTAAGTCACTTAACCCCAATTGCCTCAGCCAAAAAAAAAAAAAAAAATTATGATCTCTCCAAAAAGGAAATTAGCTTCCCTGGAAAACAGTGGCCTACCCTCTCACCAGAAGTCTTCTAGCAAACGTTGAATGAAGGGAACAGTAGATAATGTCCAGTACTTGTAGTGAGGAAGAGCTGAACTTAAATCTAGCCCCAGACATTTATTAGCTCTATGGCTTGCCACATAAACTTTTTCAGCCTTAACTTCTTTATCTTGTATAATATGAGAGAAATAGTACCCATGTCCTAGGGTTTAGGGAGGCTAAAATGAAATGATATTTGTAAGACACATAGATATTGGTGTATTTATTTATAGTTATTCATCTTAAGTCATAAAGTACCATATAATAGCCTGTAATGCTGATGATGATAATAATTATGATGATTCATATTTGGTTACAGTTTGAAGTAAGATGGCATCTGTTTCCCTTCCTATCTCAGTTTCTATGATTTAAATGATAAGTAGAATTTTAACAGAAAGAGATATGAATGTGTGTGTTACTGTATATGCATTGCAATCAAGAAATTATTGCAATAATCTAGGCAAGAAGTAATGAGGAGCTAATTTAGGATGGTGGTGATAAGATTGGAGAGGAGTACATGAATGGAAGCAATGTTATGGAAGCAGAGCCACCATAATCTGTATCTTTCTTAAAATATGATTCTCAGAATTGAACATAATACTACAATACACAGAACACAATTATCACATATTTGACCTAGGTGGAAATTAGTGGGACAGGCACTTCTTTTTTTTTTTTTTTTTAATAATAGCTTTTTATTTTCAAAATACATGTAAAGATAGTTTTCAATATTCACTCACTCCTGCAGAACCTTGTCTTCCAGTTTTTTTCTCCCTCTTTTCCCCCAACCCACCTCACCTAGACAGCAAGTAATCCACTATGGATTAAACATGATAAGCACTTCTTAAATTGTAGAAAGTGTAGAGAAAAATACATTTGTTATTCCAATGGTATAAGAAGTTCCAAATGAATGTAAGCAAGTAAGTAAACCTTAGAAAATTGTTTAGCACATTAGGAACTCAAGTAATTAGTAATTTGCAATTTGCCTAAGGTCATATAGCTAGTATAAATCAAAGGCCAGACCTGAGCCGAGGTCTCCTTGGCTTTGGCCAGGCCTTTACTCCATACCATGTTGCATCACAGTTGAAATTATGTTGGCCTTGAAAGTGGTTTGGAATTGTCTTAGCTTTTTAAGCTTCCATATTATATTATTTATTCCTTAGAGATTACAGAGATATAAAAATCATCTCAGATTAATTGCTCTCTAGCCATGGTTCCCCATACTTATGGATGGATAGACAAATAGTCATATATAGATAGGTAGATAGATATAGATACACAGCAACACACACATAAATATACATATTTATACACATGAATACATACATATATGTAGATAAAGATACATATATTAATATATTATATTAACCCAAATGTAAGACCTTTTAATGATCCATTTTTAAATCTGCATTCTCATTTTTTCCCAAAAGTTCCAGTTTGCCTGGTCAGGTCTTTTTGACTCTATATCTGACTCTCTATCACCCAGAATATTAGCTATTCATCCCTACTCTACATCCCTTACACATTTGATAAGCATGCCATCTATGCTTTTATCCAAATCATTGACAAAATAATAAGCAGATACAAGCATTTTTAAACCTGTTAAACAGATAGTACCATGCAGAGCTTCCTGGGGCTGTCTCTGAGGACCTCTTTTATATTAATCTAGAACCATTTATCACTTCTGTTTGAGTCCAGTTTTCATCCACCGAATTGTCCTTTCATAAAACCTATATCCTTCAGCTTTTCCAGAAAAATTGCTCTACATTTCACCAAATGTTAACATTTATACTGTGCATTTTGTTTGCAAGGCATCTTGTCCACGATAGTCTTAGACGGTATGAAATTTCTTTACAATTTGAAAAACAGTTTCTTCTGAAAATGTTTGGCAAGAGTTGCCTCTTATTATTTTTTGCAAGAAAGAGGCAAGAAAAAATATAGCAGTTGTTTTCTACATATATATGTGTATATATATACATATATAAATATATATACATGTGTATATATATACATATATAAATATATAAATATATAAATATATATATATGTATATATATATATATATATGTATATATATATATATATATATATATATATATATATATATATATAGTTGGCATTCCCTTAATAACATTTGTTTTTTTTTCTGGTGGATTATCACAGCCATAGCATCACTTCCTAGTTTCATCCCTTTGGCCCCAGGATATTTATTTGTCAATAAATGACATTACTTCAGGAAAAAAATAAAAGGCCCTTTCTCCTTTAAAGTTGGCAATAGAAATCTCCAGTCTATTCATTGATGTGTTCAGTTACTGTGTTGAGTAAGAAAACATATTTTCAAACGTGCTGATTTTTTTTTCCAGCACAAAGAATGAAAGAAGCCTTTAATAATGATTCTGTCCTGAAGCCACTATCTGCAAATGGTTTAAATAAATTTAAAATTATCTAAACAGGACAGAGCAAAGCTTGCTCAAAATGGGTCTGCATTTAGTTCATCAATTAGTGTAAACATCTTACACTATCTTTGTAAAAACTGGCTTTATCAGATTTAATCTTTCCATGTTTCTTTGAGTTAACTGACCCCTTTTTTGTGACTTTTTTCATAGTAAATTATACCCTTTTGCAGCTGACTTGTTTTTTGTTTTGTTTTGTTTTGTTTTTGTTGGGAATTTTTTTAAAGGAAATACTTTTTAAAAATTCACAATACTGAAAAAATATACTCTTCCCCCATTTTTTAAAAAACACATGACCTGAGGCAGCTAGGTGGCACCAGCCCTGAAGTCAAAAGGACCTGAGTTCAAATGTGATTCTCCAACACTTAACACTTCCTAGCTCTGTGAGACCCTAGACAAATCAATTAACCCCAATTGTCTCAGAAAAAAAGTGACCTATTGTGTTTTATATTTTGTCCTTAATATGATAAAAGATGCATATTTGTTTTATTGGATTATTTTCAATTAAAAAATGAACTAATTTTTTTAATAGTCACAGTAGGAGCTGAGTGGTATAATCAGACTTATATAACACTGCTAAAACAATTGTTATCAACAGACTTTGAACTAGGTTCCTGATAACCTTTATAAATGTATAAACTTTATGTAAAATACTTCTATGATATGAAATACTCATGTAAACTTTGTGGAGATTGTCTCACTTCTCTTAGTTTCTATCCAAGAAACTTGGGAAAATAAATGCTATGCTAAGAATTGCTCATTTCCAAGTATTTAGTTCAAAATAATAGATATTTGGTTAAAAGAAAGGGATTGAATATTATTGTGCCATAAGAAAGGATGAAACATTTTCAGAAAAAAGTGGGAAAACCTATGTGATCTAACAAAGGAGAAAGTAAGTAAATTAAGAAAATAATTTATAAAATGATAATATTATAAAGTAAAGCAACTTAGAAAGACTTTAGAATTCTAATCAACATATAATAAACAAGAAGTCCAAAAGAACAATGAGTAAGCATACCACTCACCTCCTAACAGAGAGATGGTGAACTTTAAAATGGAGAAAGAGACATATATTTTTACATGTAGTAGATATGGGAGTTTGTTTCCATGGATTATATATTAAGAGATTGGGGGGACTTTTTTCTGATTTGCTCCATGGGGGGTACAGTTAGTATAAATTAATTTTTTAAAAGCATGGGAGGAAATTGTTGGTAGAACTTTATTATATTGTATTTGTATTTTTATATTTTGTTTATAGAACTTAAATATATTATTCATTTATTTTTTATTCATTCCATCAGAGTAAGGATAGCATTAAGTTAATAAAATGCATGATTATTCAAAAAATAAAACAATAAACTTTTCATTAAAGAGAAAGGGAAACAAAGAATTACTAAAGAGCGGAAAGGGGCCTGTATGTGCCAAAATGTTTGTGGCAGCTCTTTTTGTTGTAGCTAGAAAATGGAAGTTGAATGGATGCCCATCAGTTGGAGAATGGTTGGGTAAATTGTGGTATATGAAGGTTATGGAATATTATTGCTCTATAAGAAATGACCAGCAGGAGGAATACAGAGAGGCTTGGAGAGACTTAAATCAACTGTTGCTGAGTGAAATGAGCAGAACCAGAAGATCACTATACACTTCAACAACAATACTGTATGAGGATGTATTCTGATGGAAGTGGAAATCTTCAACATAAAGAAGATCCAGCTCACTTCCAGTTGATCAATGATGGACAGAAATAACTACACCCAGAGAAGGAACACTGGGAAGTGAATGTAAATTGTTGGCACTACTGTCTTTCTACCCAGGTTACTTATACCTTCGGAAGCTAATAATTAATGTGCAACAAGAAAATTGGATTTACACACATATATTGTATCTAGGTTATATTGTAACACATGTAAAATGTATGGGATTACCTGTCATCGGGGGGAGGGAGTGGAGGAAGGGAGGGGATAATTTGGAAAAATGAATAAAAAAAATAATAATAAAAAAAAGAGAAAGGGAAAAACAAGCAACTAAGTGCTCATAGAAGCTTTCTTTGTCATAGCAAAAACAAAACTTGGAAACTGAATGGGTGCCTTTCAACTGAGGATGTCTAAAAAATTTGTGGTATAGGAATATAAAAGGCTATTATTGTAGTGTAAAATTTGACAAATATAAGGAATTCAGAGAAATTTGAATGAAGGAATACAGATTGAAGAAAGTAAAACGGAGAATAAAAAAGTACATGGTGATTACAATAATACAAATGATTACCACACTTAAAACCTATTGAATTCTAATGATCTTACATTGGCAATTTTCATCCTAAAGAAATAATGATCAGATATAACACCCTTCACATCGTAAGTACAGGAAATGGAAGAGAGGACTATGGACAGAAGTAGGATATAAGCTGTCAAGCATGGTCACATTGTTCAGAGGATCATAGATTTCAAGATGAAAAAGGCCCATAAATTATCCATTTAAACTCCCATTTTACAGGTGAGAAAAAGTTTCTGTGATTTACCTAGAATAACATACATAAATATATGTCAGGGAAGATTTGAATCCATTCTCCTGACTCCATATTTCAGATCCTTTCCACTATACAATTTTTGTTTGGCTTTGCTTGTATATTTTCTGTATTACAAGTATAATTCAATGTAATATTGGAGCTGGGGGCTGAGCATGACTAGGGGTGAATGACTTGTATAAGCAAAAACTTTTAAAGAATAAAAATAATGATAATAAAAGGAGAAAAACAAACTCTTGAATGAACAAACATTAGTCTCAAAGGTTTATGTACATCTCCAGAGTCATTTATAGTCATAGATTTGAAGTCTCTTTATAATGAGGCTCTATAAATGTGGCCTTCTTCCCCTGATACCTTTCACAAGTCTCAGGGGATGGTGATGGAGTGAGTTCCCTCTCTCCAAGTTACTACAGCATTTCTCACCTCTTCTGTAACATACTATTCATATTATAAATAGCAAAACCCAATGGAGCCAGGAGGAGTAGGTAGATAGGACTATGAGCATTTGGGACACCTTTTCATCATCGGGAAAACAGAAGTGTTTAATTGAGGCATTTTTGAAGCAGAAAAAGTTCTCTTTGCCGGTGGATTGAAAGATTATCCACAGGTCCATTTCTTCTGGTCAAGTTTGGATTATCTGTGCAGAAAGGGTCATCCACTAATAAGCTGTCTGAGGTGAGAGAAGAATATAGCTATAATGTGCTAGTTCCTGGACAACCTCCCCTTTCCCATAGGACTTTTCAGTGCCGTTGACCTACAGGAAACATGCTAGAAAAACAATGGTGGTAAATCTGTTTCTCCCCTTCTGTGTTTTGTAAGCCATAGTTCTACTTGGTATCTTCCACCCAAGGAGGGGCCAATTCACCAGTAGGATGAGTCAGCGATGACTACACAATTCAGTTATCACTCAGGGTGCTTATCTGACAAGGAACTTGCCCTGGAAATTCTGCTCCATCATTCTAGGGGCATGCTTAAGAACTTCAAATATAAATACTCAGTGGGTATCATGGAAACCACTTCTTTCCCTGTGACTTTGGAGGAGACAGGATCACATGGGAGCATTAGCAATACTAAAAAAAAAAAACAAAAAAACAAAACAACCCTGATGCTTCCAAGAACAGAAGCTTGAGGTGGGATAAAACATCAACTTTGTGGGGTACCCTGCATTTTGATTACTTAAACTTGAGCAGAGTTCCTCTTTGGACTCAATGAATGAGACCACTTCCCTTTCTTTGCTTTTCAAGTCATAGTTGGAGAATAGCAGTCTTATCAGCTATTCTCCAGTATCAAAACTCTTTTCTTCTTTCATTGGAAAGAATGACCCTTCTCCATCACCCCGATCTTTTCATAATTGTGCTCATAGAACACAGCATCAAACATTAACACAAAGAGAAACTGTGTCAAGCAGCTAAAGTTCTTCATTTTTCAGATGGGGAAACTGAGGCTCAGAGAGGTTGTGTATGGTACTAATATGTGAAATTGGGATTTGAATCTGTTTCTCGGATTCCAAACCCAGTGGTCTTTCCCAATGAACCATATGGGACATGTTAGTTGTGCTTCCAGGGACGACTGAGAGTTAAAAATGATGTTGTGTATGATGGTACTATGGACCTTAGGCTCTTTGAGGTCAGGGATTGCTTCATTTATGTCTTTCCATCCTCAGTACCTATATTAAGAACTTGGCCGTGACAGACTTAATAAAGATCTGTTGAAGACTGATCCATCCAGAGTACCATGGTCAGTCTTCCGGTATTGGGATCTCTAGTAGCAACTTCATGCAATATGTTATTGGGAGCTGACAAAAGTAGGATGTGCTTAATTAATCTTTTTGGTTAATGGCTTCTTGTCCCTTGTGAATTAGTACTGAAAATTCAACCTCCTTATTTTGTGACAAGTGAGGTAAAAGGAACTTTTGTAATAGAAAAACTGGGGCTGGGTAGTAGGACTGCCCTGGAATGGAAGATTTCTTGACTTGATTTTATTCATGTCCTATTTTTTATTATGATTCTGTTTGGGATTTTCTTGGTAAAGATAGTGGAGTGGTTTACCATTACCTTTTTCCAGCTTATTTTACCAGTGAAAAAACTGAGACAAATAGTGTTATGACTCACTTAGGTCACATAGTTAGTGAGTGTTTGAGGCCAGATTTGAATTTATTAAGATCCTGACTCTGGACTGGGTACTCTATCCACCACACCACTGAGCTTCCCTTCTCTTTTGCAAACAAGTCAAGTTGAAATTCAGTTAAGTCAGTTAGTTAATCAGCATTTATTAAACATGTACCATGTGCCAGAATTTGTGAGAATTGCACAGCAGACTTAAAATTAGTGATGAGTACATATGGATTAGGCAGCTTAAAAGCATGATGTGAACTTAAATAAAAAAAATTGGGGGAGATTTGGAGATGGGGAGCAGGGAAGTTCTTATAATGGCTTCCTCCTCTGTATTTCTTTGCCACATCCACAATAGGAGAGATACCATATGTTTGCATAGGGATTTTTTCTGCCTACAGTGAAAAAAATCAAGTTTGTCATCAAGGGTGTGGTAAGGATGGGCATGGCCTTGTACTGATTGTTGATACTACCTTAAATAATTCTTAGCATCTTCAGGCTTGGCTACAGGGGTTCCAGATCTTAGCCTTCTCCTACCTGGGCTTGGACACATATACCACCAGCACAAAGGAGCACAGGTGCTGGAGGTTGTATAGCCAAATGAACATTAGAGATAGTGGGAAGAATGGTCTGCTTAGGTATCAGACCTCCTTTAAGTAAGCCATTACTTTTGTTGTCATTATTGTTTTTGTCATTGTTTGATTCTTCATGACAATCTTTGGGGTTTTCTTGGGAAAAACACCAGAGTAGTTTGCTGTTGTGTCCTGCTTTCTACAGCCCCCAAGTTGGGGTAACAAAACATATCTTGATTTCTAGAGCCCCCATGCCAGAGTGATTAAAATATTGATTCCTGCTTTCTAGGGCCTCCAAATTGTGGTGACAAAACATACCGTGCTTTCTAGAACCCCCTCACTGGAGTGATTAAAATCTACCATCTTAGTGGAGAAGTGATGAGGCAGGACTCCTGAGGATGGTGGAAAAATGGAGGAGTCCTATTTCAAGGGCTTTCCCCTTTTTATAATATAACAAAAACACATGTGGGACCACATAAACAACTTGCTATTGTATGTAGTTTGCCACCTGGTATCACTCTTCCACTTGTTATCACTCTGCTTCAATCTCAACACAAGTTGTCACTGCCCCCTGACTTCTCAGGAAGGCAGAGAGCCCTTAGGGGAGATGTGGAGCCAAACCAGACATTGTTAGCAGGTTCCCTCTGGGCTGAAGGGTCTTATACCTTACCCAGAGTTTCCCCACTGACTGAGACCCTCTACAATTTGCCATTTCTTTTTCCAGCTCATTTGACTGATAAGGAAACTGGGGCAAACATGGTTAAATGACTTTCCAACCTACTAAGTATCTAAAGCTGGATTTGAACTCAGGCCTTTCTGACTCCAGACCCACTGTTATATCTACTTTGACATCTAACTACCCCTTCATTAACCTCCCTTCCAGTAAATTGTGTATTCTCTGTTTCTCTTTTCTCTCTTTCTCTCTCTCATTCCGAACTACTGAAAGTACTTTTAGGCTCCTCCTAAATTTTGATATCTGGAACAAAAACCCCAAAGGCCCTTCCTCTTCTGAGAGTGGAAGTTTCTGAGCCCTACCAGTCTTTGCTTCTCCTTGTTCTTTTCCCCTTCTTCTCTTTGGGAAAGAAGAAACCTATCTTAATACTCCTCTGAGCTTTGGAACTTTCTAAAAGCAGAGACCAAGGCTGTTTGCCATGTCTCTTTATTAGCCTAAAGGCTAGGGTTGCTGGTTTCTCTCAGCTTGGATCTTTTATTAATTAGGTAAGAAGGCCTATGGTAGGAGTGTAGAGGTATGAGGGGAATAAGAAAGGAGGTATTATGAGGAAGATATTTATGGGGTTATGAAAATATCTCTTATTTTTCAAATTAAGGAGATCTGAATTTGATACCAGCTCTGGCACTGATGAATTTTATTGTTATTCAGTTGTATCTGATTCTTCATGACACCCTTTGCAATTATCTTGGCAAAGATACTGGAGTGGCTTGCTATTTTCCTTTCCCCGCTCATTTATCTTGGCAGAGATACTAGAGTGACTTGCCATTTTCATTTCCCCGATCATTTGACAAATGAGGAAACTAAGGCAAAACATGATTAAGTGAGTCACTCAGTAGGTATCTGAGAACAGATTTGAACTCAGGAAGGTAGTCTTCCTGATTCCAGCTGTATCCTTCTATCCATAGCACTACTTAGCTGCCTTAATTTTATAACTTTAGACAGATTTCTCTCCTTCAATTTTCTCTTCCATAAGGGAGAGGGAGACAATAACTGCACTACTTACTTCCCATTGATTTGTTATTCTTATTAGTGGTGGTGAAGAAATCCCCATAGGCCCACCCAGCTATTCAGTTCATGCTGATAAAATAATTACACATTAATTACCACAAAATATTGATGCAGGGACATCCCCTGTCCCAGTCTAACATTAAGAACTAAAAATTATCCAGGTTATCATGAACTCACAACACAATGTGCTGACCTTTACTCACTTATTCAAGGTTCCATATCACGGGAATAGTCTAACCTACCAATATTTCTTTGAAACCACTGCTATGGAGGATTGAGAAGAATGATAAGACTCATTAACAATATCATTAAAGAACAATTCTTTCAGATGCTTCCTTGGGTCCCTAACCTCAGGGGGAGGCAATTCAGGGAATGGGTTAATTTCATTTCAACAATATATATTAAGCATGTACACACACATACATATATATAAATATATATTAAGGAACACACACATACATATATGTTAAGAAACATGCCTAAGTGAAAGGGCAGGTCAGTTCTCTGAGAGCCTCCACAGCTGTGAATCATAACATTTGAAGGCATTGCAAGGCAGCCTTTACTAACGCAGATGTTCCTTGTGAATTGGATAAAAGATACTGTTCTGGGTTGTCAGAGTGCAAAGGCCAAAGTAAAATAAAGCAATTAAAACAACCAGAAAGTCCCTGATTTCAAAGTGTATAGGGTGAATACAATATGTAAGGATAATAATATAAAATGATTTGTGGATTGAAATCTAGAGTGGCAATCATATGATAAGCAGAAAGGAACAGATGGAAGGAAAGGTGGTAGAAGATGACATCATTGAGTAATTTAATATGGGGGGATTGATGAGAGAAATGGAAATAGTCAAGGATAACTTTAAGTTTGTAAATTTGGGTGACTGGGAAGATGGTGATGATCCTTACAAGAATTAGGGATATTTGAAACAGAATCAAATTTGGGAAAGAGAATGGAGAGTGAGGGGAGGTGATGAGTTCCATTTTTTACATATTTTCCCTTGATATAACATGCTATGTTATGTCTAAAGGGCTGTTGATATTACAAGACTGAAGGTCAAGACAGATTAGATAGATAAGAGAGTCTTCTTTGTAAAACTGATACTTTTACTCATGGAAGCAAAGGACATTTCCAAGGGATTGAGATGAGAGAGAGAGAGAGAGAGAGAGAGAGAGAGAGAGAGAGAGAGAGAGAGAGAGAGAGAGAGAGAGAGAGAGAGAGAGAGAAGTCTTGGAACAGTCAATGAGAGTACTATAGCTTTAAGAAAGGGACAATAAAAGCATTTTCATGCATCAATGGCACCCAGTTTTAATCGTGGAAACAAAGGACATTTCCTTTAGATTTTTGTCCAATATGGATTTATCTTGAACCTATTCAGCCCTATCAAGTAACTTCTCCCCAGAATGCTTACTAGTGAAAGAGCAAAAACAGGGTAGATGTGGGGTTTAGATGTGGTAAATGGGATTTAGGAGAAAAACCAAAATGCCACAGAATCAAAGATGGAGGATGAAATTAGATAATGGATGGCTAACTAGAGAGTAAAACTGTGAAGGGAGGTAAGTAAGGCTAGATCAGAATAGTAGGTAGAAGAACAGAGACAGAAGTGGAGTAACCAGGGATTTTGGGGAGGAGCAAGTTTGGGAGGAGTGAGAGGGGAGTATAATAATTCAGGATTGTGGAGGTAGCACAGTTATGGATGACAGTGAGATAAAGAATAATTATCTTTGTGGGTTATTGAGGTCATAGAAGTAAAAGAGTTTGATGCACAAGGAGGTCGAGATATTTGAGGCAATATATTGAAGCCCTTAAGTGTTATGGCAAGAATAGGTAGAGGACCAATTGTGAACTAGATACTAAAAAAGAAAGATCACAACAACTAGGCTCTGGGTAGGATTACACAGATGAAGAGAATAAATCTTAAAGAAGGAGAAATTGCAGTTGTGGTGAATGAGGCAAGTTCTGAAAATGGAGAACAAGGCAGCATGATAACTCCTGCTTCTAATCCAGTCTACTGGTGGACAGAAGAGGGAGGAATAAAAGCAACTGCTACTAGTATTGGAATAGTTCAGTGCAGGAATGCCGTGGCAGGAGCTTCAGAGCGCTCTAGGTTCCTCTGAAGATGTTAACTAAATATAAAAAGAAAACAGAGAAAGCAGAGGCACAGAGAATGTAAAAATCTTTGTTGGAACCAGAGCAGGCCTTCAAAAAATTAATAAAGGATGAAGACAGAAGGGAAAAGGAATCACAAAGCTTTACAGATAAAAGGGATAGGGAGGAGAGCGTGGAGAAAGGTTAGTTAGGCGATAACCATTTTTTAAGCCTCTACTATATACCAAACACAATGTTAAATGCTAAGGCAAAAGCCTTATCTTTGAGGAACTCAAAATCCAATGAAGAAATAGTGGAAGAATTTTTTTTTAAATTTAACTCAGAAGTTGGGGTTCTGAATTAGAGACATTAAGGGAACAGTAGCTGTAAATTTTTAAAATATGTTGTATTTTTGCTTCTTCCCTTCCTTTAAAAAACATTATATTCATCTCTATATATCCTTCCTTACCACACTCTGCAAATTGAATCTTCCTTGGGATTAAAACTGAAAGGGGAAAAAAAGGACTTTTACATGAATCTATCTTATAGTGTGTACAATATTTGATTCATAGTGTTCCCTTCTTTCCTGGTTGCAGAGATTTTAGGATCCAAGGCTACCTCTATTCCAAAATGAATGAAGAGCAAAGTGGAGCTTATTTGGTAAGTCAACATTAAATAACATATCAAGGATCTATGACTTCCTAACTGTTTGCAATTTACAGGATTAAAGAATTGCCAAATAAGTTAAGGGACTGATCTATGGCCACCTAGTTAGTCAATACCAGAAGTCCTACTTGAATACAGCTTTTCCCAATTTCAGGTCCAATTCTCTATCCCTAAGTTAAATTGTCCTTAATCATAACTCCAAAAATCTGCAATTCATGGTAATTCTAAGGGAGTTTTTTTTAACTCCTTGGAAAGATTTAACACAATTAATATGTAGGAGTTTTATGTTTACAAAAGCATATAATCTGTGGGCAACTTAGTTGGCCAGGCTATCTTTTGGGACTTGTATTGACCAAGCTGCAATTTCATAAGCCTCTAATTTGGCTACAATTTCAGCTATGAAAAAAATGTCTTTGGTCTAAAAAGATCTGAGTGCCAATATATCAGTGGTTATATCTAGCTTTTCTGTCCTACTAATTAAATGTGTTCTTTCTTCAACTCCACCCAACATGTATAGTAAAGCAACCAAATGTTTGGCCATAATAGTATAAGGAGTATTAAAAAAAATTCCGGCTTCTAAGAACCATAAAAACCCCTGTAACTGAACTTGTTTGTGGTTTGCAATTTCATGTTTAAAGAAGGGCCTTAATCATCCTCTTTATTTAGTCTCCCACAGCTAGATATGTATTTATAGTTCCAGGCAGTCACACAGAGAAAATCACCAGAAATGTCAAGTACTCTGTGCCTTCTCTGGATATATCAGTTTATTAATGGAAGGACTCTTGCCTCCATCTTATTACTGCAGTAGGGACCAGACATTCAGGAGTGATTTACATCTTATTCTGTTGTTCATAAACTCCAGATTAGGGAAAAATAACAGCAAATATATCTCCAAAGTAAGGCAGAAGAACGTGAAGGAAGGGAAGTAATTTACTGCAACAAGATCATAGGCTACATTTGAAGTGCAAATACTAAATTAAGGATTTTTATCTCTAGACTATTTTTTTTTCCTATCTGTCTCTCTATTTTTCTCTTTGTCTCTGGTTCTCTTTTTTCTCTAGGCCTCAGTTTGTGTCTCTCTCCTTCTGTTTTCTCCTATAATTCCCACAATGTGTTGAAAAAGAGCAGGAAGGTATTTCATAAGCTATTTATACAAACCTATAAGTAAATAATCCTTCCTGTAGCATCTTGGAGGCAGCTTTGTGGAGCAATGGATAGTGCACTAGGCAGAAAGACTCATTTTTCTGAGTTCAAATCTGGCTTCAGACACTAGCTAGATGTGTGATTCTGGGCCAGTCACTTGACCCTCTTTACTTTAATTCTTCATTTGCAAAATGAGCTGGAGAAGGAAATGGCAAACTACTCCACTATCTTTGCCAAGTAAATCCCAAATGGGGTCATGAAGAATTGGACATGATTGAAATGACTGAACAAAAACAAAAATATCTTGGATGACCCTTAGCTAGCTCTGCAATGAGGGGAATGCACTATGGCAACAAGACATTTCTTACATATTTGGAAGAACCATAATTAAGCTTTTCTTCATATGAAATTAAAATTAGAAATTTCCATCCATTCCTGAGAACTCAAATCTTTCTGCCTCAGATACTCAGATACTTACTGTCTTTATGCACTCTGGCAAATCATTTTATTCAATTTAACTCAGTTTCCTCAAATGTAAAATGACCTGAAGAAGGAAATGGCAGCCTAATCATATGTATTATGGTTAAATATATTTTTCCTGGCTACAAGGGAGCCCCCTAAGATTTTTTAAAGTTCTTACATTGGTACCTGTAATATCAATATACTAATTTCAAAAAAGTTAAACACTCATTATGGAATAGTCACTATATTGAGCACAATGTACATAAGAGCAGAGTTCCTATCTTAAAAGAGCTTATATTCTATCAGGGTATATAACAGGTACACAAATAGAGAGCTATTAAAATATATAAAATGAATATAATTATACAGATGAGAAGATATGATCTATGTGACTTTTAGATCCTAGAAGACAAAAACTTAGAGAGCAAGGAATTGGGACCTAGTCCAGTTCTGTCACCTCTGCCAGGAATAGCATAAAAGTGCCCTATGTTTACAGGTTGTGATGATGATGTTTTGACACTGTAGAAAAGAGAATCCATTTTTCCTTATTCTTTTTTCCAACGGTCAGAAACTTTTTTAGAAATGACCCCAAAACCCTCTGTTACAATTTTAGGAATTATTACCCATGATGCCTCTTCCTGTTAATGGTACTAACATATTCTCAAAGTCTCTTGGATTAGAAATCTTGATGTCAACTTTGTCTCCCTGTACAATGGGGAAAAACTAACAAACATTATACCACGGGATCAGTGTATCTCTTTTAAGAATAGCAGGAACTTTAAAGATTCTGCTCATTTTGTACTTAGGAACCCTAAGTCATTTTGCTAATCTGTTTGACATAATGTTTAAAAGGGGCTGAGAGGTCATCTAGACTACTCTTCCTTTTTCTTCATAAAGAAAGTAAGATCCAGGGAAGTTAGGGAATTTGTGACATACACAATATTTTATTCAGTATCTGAACATAAGTTGTCTGAGACCAGAAAATATGAAATGGCTTTCAAATCCCACAAAATTCATAGGATCATAAATATAAGAATTAAATGCATTTTAGAGTTTATACTCTGACCCTTTCATTTTACAGATGATGAAACTTAGGTTCAGGGATTTACCCAAGATCAAATAAATAATCAGTATGTACTTATTAAACGCCTACTGTGTTCCAGGAATTGTGCTAAGAACTGGGGATAAAAAGAGCAGAAGATGGTCCCTATCTTCTAGGAGTTTATAGGAGGGACAACATGCAGGTATGACTGTATACAAAACAAAGGAAATAAGTATCAGAGATAGAATTTGAATTCAAATCCTCCAACTCTAAATTAATTTTTTTGTTTTAATGTATTTACTTATACATACACATCTCCTACTAGACTTGAAGCTCTTTGAGAGAAGGTGCTATTTTTCTTTTATCTTTATATTCCTATGGCCTAGGTCAGCCTCAGCCACACAGCAATAAATGAATTAAAACTTTTTCATTGATTGATGTTATGTAATGTAGTATTAGAAGAAGAGAACATTAAGTACCTCTATTTGCATTGCCCCTTTTTCAGAAGCATAGACTTTTAAAATGGAACCTGTCATGAGACAATTTTTATTTATACAGCATCTCATCTTTTGGAGTGAAGTGTGCTGGTTGTCTACTTGTAGTATGAAAATATATTATTATGTTTTTTTTCTTTTTGTTGCTTTTTTTTGGGGGGAGGGGTTGGAGGCAATTGGAGCTATGACTTGCCCAGGGTCACACACCTAGTAAGTATTAAGTGTCTGAGACCACATTTGAACTTAGGTCCTCCTGACTTGAGGTTCAGTGCTCTATTCAATGTGTCATCTAGCTGCCCTGCAATATAAAGTATAAAAAAGCATGGCATAATGGAAAAAGCATTGGGTTTGGTACTGGAGGACTTGTGTTCAAATCCCTGCTTTGCTGCAGGCTATTACATTGAGCAAGTCACTGCTTCTCTGGATGACTCTATTACTTACTTCCTGTGAGACTTTGATAGACATGTAACCTCTCTGAGCCTCAGTTTTCCCTTCTGTAAAAGGAAGGATCTCTCAGGTTCTTTTATTCTCTAAATACATGATTTTAAGATTTTAGGTTTCTAATTGTTAACTTGGAATCTCTGAACTTATTTAAAAATATTTTGTAACTATTTTGTTTTCTAATTATTTTCCTTTGTAACACTATGCATTTTTCTTTATAATATCAGAGTCCAATGCACATCAAAAGTTGAAAACTTTAATACTAGAAAAAAAAGTTCCAGCAACTCTCCTAGTTCTAAACCCTGAAACTTATCCACAATCACATGGTTAGAAAGCCAGCACACCAATTCAATTTAGCTCAATTTAATTGGCATTAATATGCCTTGTGCACCTTCATTTGCTTGATGATAGAATGACAAAATGCCATAGGCACATCTCTCAAATAGTTTGCATTCTCTTGCTGGGGCAGCATAGATGTACCCAATTAAATACAAAGTTGTCTGACCCCCAAGTCCACTGTTCTTTTGCCACACTAAGCTTAACCAAAGAAATATAAGTTTCAAAGCAGACAGATGATCTTAGAAAGGAAGGGAAAGAAGCCTGAAAAACAGAGACAGAGTAAGGGTAAGAAGGTCTGCTCTAGGCATCCGGGTCTTTCTCTCCTGTTAACTCTGTTTTCCTCAACCTTTTTCACCTTCTGTATAGTCAGGGTCTTCAGTTAAGAGGTTCAAGCTTGCCAATATTACACGGTTGATTATGTGAATCAAAAGGAAATCTAGTGAAAGGAAGCCACATGATTTTCTTTTTTTTAATTAAAGCTTTTTATTTTCAAAACACGCATAGAAAAACATATGCTTGGATAATTTTTCAACATTAACCCTCGGGAGACCTTGTGTTCTAATTTCCCACCTCTTCCCCCACCCCCTCCCCTAGATTGCAATCATGATTTTCCCTTGCAGCTCTTGAGACCTAATGATACTCCTTTTATTAACTCTTTGATTTCAACTTTCAAATTCTTGGATTTTCTAACAATGCAATTTTAAGGTGTGAGGAATAGTCTTGCTCTTTAAGTTTCCCTGGGAATCTTATTTGTTTATGAGTCTATATGATGTTAAATACTTATTTTGGTGAGGGGGAATTATAGCTTGGCAAGGATGATTTATGCAGAGGCACTCACCTGTTGATATGATTTAAGAGACTCTGGAAGACAGAGATTCTTCTCCCTTTTAAAAAATTCTTCCACCCTTTTCACATCTTCTAATAAAAATTGTGTGTGTGTGTGTGTGTGTGTGTGTGTGTGTGTAGAGGAGGAGGAGAAAGAGGAAGGAATTAGCAAGTTTTTTATTTTAAAATACAAACCCACATGGAAGGGTTAACACTTTAGAGTACTATATTTAATCCCATAGAAATTATTTATATCTTAGTGTCAATTATTTCCAACCACTCAACTACCAGCTGAGTCCTTTAAACTAATGGAATAGAAAATTTTATTCGGTATAAGTAGGGGGTAAAAAGAGCATTTTAGAGCTTGGGGGTCCTTTTGGAAGATCAGGCTGTGGTGGAATGAGATATGGGGGTGCTACCTGAATGGTCTGAAGATTATGAGGATGATTTTTTTTTCTGTTTCACATTTATTACTTTATTGATGTCTGTTTAACAAATTTTAATTTAATGAATGATTACTTTATGTGAGACATTTTGGGGAGGAGAACAGGAAGGAGGACGAAGAAGAGAGGGAGGATGAAAGGGAGGAGGAAAAAGAAGAAGAGGAAAAGGAGGAGAAGGAGCAGCAGCTTTGGACAAGTAATGCCCTACGACATCTTAGACAAGATACACAATCATGAAATACAAGGCAGTAAATACTGAAAAACAAATAAATACCATAGAGATTAATTTGAAATAATAATTCAGAAAACTCATTTAGTCAAGCATTTAAAAAAGTTTTTATCATGTGCCAGGGACCATGCTAACAGGTGGAAAGATGCCCAATGTCCTCAATGTGAACATAGAAGTTTAGGCTTTTCAACTAGATGGGAACATAAAGATCAACTACTGGCTATGCAATTAGCAGTTAGTTAAGCTCCTACTATATTCTAGGCACTAGGAGAACAAAGACAAAAATGAAACCCAGTTTCCTCAATTTACATCAGAGGCAAATGAAGATCAGGGAAATAAGGTGGTTTTTTCATGGACAAGGAAGTTACAGAACTGGAATGTGAATGTGATCTGCATGAAAAAGCCATTGGGAAGAACCCATCTACTTTTGTTTGCACTTACATAGGTATTTTTTCCAATTTAATCAATTTAAAAAGCATCATTTATTTTCCAAGCACCTTAATTCTTTATGTTCTCTAAGCAAAAGATTATCAGATTCTTCAGCTACTTCTGGGATGGCACTCTGGGAATCTTTATCCTGTCTCCTATTATTATTATTATTTGTTGTTATTCTTTCAGCTAAACTTTCCCAGATCTTTTGACTCCTTTTGGGATGGCTCGCTAGCTTACCCTTTGGACACGTTCCAGTGTCTCAGATTCCACTGATTTCAAATCCACTGTTCTTCCCATTGCACCATTACCATTATTATCCTTAGCGGCAGCTCTGACTAAAAATCTCTGGCAGGTGAGATTAGCTCTCAGTGTTAAAATGAAAAAGGGTGGAGATTCAGTCTTCCGGTCAAATGAGTCAGCTCAGAGAATATGCTGCCAGTGTGAAGTCAAATTCCTTTGGCTGCTCAGCTTTCTGAGGTATTGACTGATTACAGACCATGCTTACCTGCTTTGTCCTTTACATTCTGATGCCCTTAAATAACCAATCTGCATTTCTGTACATGGAACTACCTCTGGCCTCTGGTTCTTGGTCTGCTTACTTCCTAGTAAGGACCGACCCTTTGATTTTGTTTAAATCCCTTACTTATATAAATATTGGTATCATCCATTTAATAAGACAGTTACCCATAATGCTAGCTTCTTACAAGTCCTATCTCAAATTCTTTGATCTGACTTTTCCCAAATTCCTTGATTTTAGTGTTTTTTACCTTCTATTATTATCCTATCTATAACTTGTTTGTACATAGTTGTCAATGTGTTATTTTTCTTTCTTTTTTTTATTAAAGCTTTTTATTTACAAAGCATTTTCATGGGTAATTTTTCCAATATTGATCCTTGCATAACCTTTTGTTGCAAATTTTCCCCTTTTTCCCTCCACCCCCTCCCCTATCTGCCAGGTAGTTCACTACATGTTAAATATGTTGAAATATATGTCAGATCCAATATGTGTAGACATATTTATACAGTTATCTTGTTGCGCAAGAAAAATCAGATCAAGAAGAAAGAAAGAGAAAATTTGAGGAAAAAAAATGCAAGCAAATGACAACAGAAAGAGTGAGAAATGCTATATTGTTTTCCACCCTCTGTTCTCATGGTTCTCTCTCTGGGTGTAGATGGTTCTCTTCATCCAATGTGTTATTTTTCATATTAAACTACAAGCTCCTTGAAAATTGATACTTTCACCTTTCTTTATATCCTCACAATGCCTGCAACTTAGACATTTAATAAATGTTTGTTGGCTTACCATAACATGCTGTCTAGAAAGCTTTGCAGTCCATTTTTATAGGATTTTCAGCAATAGCCCTTAGTTAGTCATATTGGATCAGTCCAATGGGACCAACAGAAACAACTCAGGAAAGATGACTAGATTAGAGGGCTATGGGAATATGTTATGAAAATTGTGATGATAAAACTATAATCAGTTTTCAAAGTTCTTTAATGAGAAACATCATACCATTACTTTCTAGAATTGGAGTTTGTCAATTCTTAAGGTTATGTTAAGATTTTATCATTTTTGCTTTACCACTAAAATCTGGTGGGAAACAATATAGAATATTTAAGCCAGAGTGGTGATTAATGATCATTGGTTCAATACCTCTTGCTCCACTCCTTTGGTTAAGCTTTTTTTTTTTTTTCCTTCAATTGTATTTTATTTTTCCAATTATATGTAAAGATAATTTTCAACTTCATTTTTGTAAGATTTTGACTTCCAAATGTTTTCTCCTTCCCTCCTTTCTTTACCTCCCCCCTTCCTAAAATAGCAAGGAATCTGATATAGATGATACATGTACAATCATTTTTAAAATATTTCCATATTAGTCATATTGTGAATCTGGTTAAGTTTTAATTCCATCTTCTCCACCCAAACCCTTTTTATTTTTCCATTATCCTTCCCCTTATATTTACAACACCCCTTATCCATACTTTTGTTATATCTGCTTCTCTAAATCAAAGAGTCTGCAAAGATTTACATAGCTGATTGCCAGCTATGCACAAGGCCCTCTGATTGGCAAAGCAAAGCAAAGATTAATAGCTGATAACTCCCATTTCTACAAAGATTAAACTTTTACAAAGTATTTTCTTCATAAAACACTCTCTGAAGCACAAATATCATCTCTATATTGTAGGAGAGGAAACCCAAACTCAAAGATATTACATCACTGATTCACTGTCTCAAAACTAGTAAGTGGTAGAATCAGAATCTGAAATCCAGGCCTTCTAACTTCAAGTTCATTCTCTTTTTTTTTTATACCACAATGCCTTATGAATAAAAGATAACTGATTCATGTATATGTAACTTCCTAAGATTTGACCTCCCTGAGATTTGATCTAGTGTTAATCTCAAAAAAAGGTACAATGCATATGAGTTCCAGAATAGTTTTTATTTCATTCATAGAAAAAAAGAAATAATCAGTTAAGAACCTATATATAAATCTTTCTTTTATATTTAATTTTTTTTCTTATTTAGGATTTTATTTCCCCCTATTTACATGTGAAAACAATTTTTAACATTTGTTTTTTAAAACATTTGAGTTCCAAATTTTCTGTTCTTCCCTTCCCACCCTTTATTCCCCATTGAGAAGGCTAGTCCATTATAATCATGTTCTTAAAAAAAAAAAAAAAAAAAAAGGCAAAACTTCAAGAAAAATAAGGAGTGTTAAAAAAAAGTGTGCTTCAAATTGTTGATCTTACTTCCTACACAGTCTTCAAGTATTCCCAAATCATAAAGATCACCTGTGGTTTTGAAGTGGAAATACAGTGAGGAGGGAAATTTATACTCTCAGGGTAATACCACAAAGCTGAATGCTTGCAGGGGCATTGGGGCTGAAGATAGATTGGAAATACTAGAATGTCTGGTTTTTTCTCTTTAGCAGTCCTGACTGCCAAAACCCCACACGATATCTATAGCATCTCTTTTTGTGATGGCAAAGAATTGCAAATTGAAGGGGTGCTCATTAATTAAGAAATGGATGAACAAGTTATGGTATATGATTGTAATGGAATACTATTATGCTATAGGAAATGATGAACTAGATGCTTTTAGAAAAACCTGAAAACCTTCTTTTTGTATCCCTACTCATTAGCACAATGCATGGCACATAATAGGTACTTAATAAAGGTTTATTGATTGATTTATAATGCACACTATATATGTGTATATATCTAAATATAAAATAACATATACAAAGCTTTTTTTTTTTTTTCCCTGAGGCAACTGGGGTTAAGTGACTTGTCCAAGTTTAAGTGTCTGAGGTCAGATTTGAACTCAAGTACTCCTGATTTCAGGGGTGGTGCTCTATCCACTATGCCATCTAGCTGCTCCCACAAAGCTTCTCTATGTATGCATGAGTGTATATCTATATGTATGTATGAGTGTATATTTATACATCTCTATCTCTACCTTGAGTTTACAGAAACCAGGTTAAGTGCTCTAAGCAGGGATTGAAATTCTTTTTCTTTTGTTCTCCATATCGTGACTTTAGTCTCTCACTACTGATCTACCTAGTATCAAGAGACAGTTTAATCAAGAGACAGTTTATCAAGAGACAGCCTCTTCTTTCTACTGGAAATGTGCTATATAGACAATTTTCTTTCCCTTAGTAGAATTCAGGAATCCTCATCATTTCACTTGTGTGATTCCCCTCTATGAGATTATTAATTATCTTGCTATCTCTTTAAGCCTAGCCAGAATCTTGGCATTTGATTTTCTGAAGCAATTGTGTTGAGTGACTTGCCCAGGATCACTTGCTCAGCTAGTCCATCAAGCAGCTGTGGCTGAATTTAAATTCAGGTCCCCCTGACTCCAGGGCATTTTCCAAAAGCTCTTTTCTTAGGTCAAATGGGACACTGCATGTACTTCAGTGCACAAACTCCATGGACTTTTAGTTGGGGGAACTGTTCTATCCTACCTCTGTTCTTTAATTTGATTTCATCTCAGGATATCCAAAGGAAAAAATGGAGGGAAAGGATAAATGCAATTGTCAGTTGTCTTTTAAAGGACAAAGAGGTTGGTTCCTTCTACATGAGATCATCCCAACGGAGTCCAGGTAAATCCACTCAACTTTTATAGAACTTGTTCTACAAGGGGCACATAGTAGTATGTCTTATACCTTTCACAAGGAGATTCTCTCAAAAATCCCAAAGGCTCATTTCTCTCCTCAACTTTGCTCAAACTCATCAACTTAATCATAGAATTCCCTTCATTTCCATGCTTATGTTTGCTGTTGAAAAATTTACAGTCATGTAGAGGAAATACAGGACTATTAATAGCACAAAGAAATAGTGAGGGAAAGTATTTTGTTTTGCTAGGCAATTGGAGTTAAGTGACTTGTTTGGGGTCACTCAGCTAGGAAGTGATAAATGTCTGAGGCTGGATTTGAACTCGGGTCCTCCTGACTCCAGGACAATTCCTCTATTCACTGTGCCATGGAGTAGTCTGAAAGTAACAAAAGGGTATCTTAGTTTAGATGAGAGAGACAGATCACTTTTAGTTATTAGAAGTCAAAGAAAGTTTCATGGTTGAGCTGAGTTGGAAGACATAGTAGGAAAATAATAGGTAGAATTGTTTCGGATGGTAAGAAAGCCTATAGAGAAGGCACAGTCTAGGCAAAAGCTCAAAGGTCAGAACCAGAAGTTAAATGGTTAAGTGATAATATAGTTTCAGAGATCTGAGAGATCTTTGTGTATTTGAATGTCTAGGGAAAACTTCAGAGAGGAAGTGATATTTAAGAATGGCCCTAGCTTTAGATAAAGATTATAAAGACTATAGAAAGAAAGGAGGAGGGAGGACATTTCAGGTGTGGGGAACATCAGCAGCAACAACAAAAAGTGATAATGGGGAAATCAAATTTGGAGCAGAGTTTTCATTCTAAGAGAGTAAGATCAGAGAAGTAGACCAGAATTAAACTGAGGAGAATACTGAATTTCAGATTTTGTTTTGTAAGTAGAGAGGGAATCACCAAAGATTGTTAAGGAAAGAACATGATGAAAGCAGTATTTTGGACGATACATCTGCTTCTGACACATGTTGGATGTGTAATCCTGGGTTGGTTACTTACTTGATCAGTTTGCCAGGAAACTCCATTATTACACATTTCATATAAGGTGCCAATCTGTTTTGTTGAAGAGAGTATCTTATTGAGAGTTCCTTGCGTTATTAAAATCATTGGTTCAGTTTAAAAAAAAAAAAAAAAGATCTGGCAATGCGTTAAATAAATTAGAAAAGAGAAACAGGAGGCAGAGAGACCAGGCAAAGGCCCTTATAAATATGAGGTCAAAAAGTCCTTTTAAACATTCTCACAAAACCAATTTTTATTGAGTTCCAAGTTGGAACCAGTTTTCATTATTTCCTGGCATACAGTAAAACATTTAAGTGCTTGGTGAATGAAGATATAGAAATCTGCATCGCAGGTTTCTTAATTTAAAGAAAATGATATTTCTTTTCTACAAAAAATGATAAATTTAGACTTGGGAAAGATGCCTTGAGGATATTTATTCAACATAGATATTCTTTAGACATAGTTTTGAATTTTCCCTCCTTTTCTTCTTAAGGCTGGCCCTTTTTTCTAGCTACTAATTCTCACGATCACTTAACAATCAGTAAAATTCAAGAGCCTGAGATGATCCCTGAAGAAAATATAACTTCTGAATTTGTGTAGCAATTATTTATTATTTTTGTAAAATAAAAAAGCTTTCACATGGCATAAGGAACATATAAAATGAAGAAGAAACAAACATATACAGACCCAAAAAATCTTTGCTGCCTATATTTCAGATAAAATATCTGATGTTTAAATCTATCTAATATATATATATATATATATATATATATATATATATATATATATATATATGTATATATATATATATATATATATATATACATATATATTTAAAATCTATCAGGAATTAGTAAAAAAAATTTGTAAGAGTAGGATCTGCAATTCTGATGGACATGGCCCTCTCTAACAATGAGATGAACCAAATCAGTTCCAATAAAGCAGTAATGAACTGAACCAGCTACACTCAGCGAAAGAACTCTGGGAAATGACTATGAACCATTACATAGAATTTCCAATCCCTCTAATTTTGTCTGCCTGCATTTTGTATTTCCTTCACAGGCTAAATGTACACTATTTCAAAGTCCGATTCTTTTTGTTAAGCAAAACAACTGTTTGGTCATGTATACATATATTGTATTTAATTTATACTCTAACATATTTAACATGTATTGGTCAATCTGCCATGGTGGGGGGGGGGGGGGAAGAAGGGGAAAAATTAGAACAAAAGGTTTGGCAATTGTCAATGTTGTAAAATTACCCATGCAAATATCTGGTAAATAAAAACTATTATAAAAAAAAAAGTAGGATCCGTTCTTGGGATTTTGGCTGGACATGTTAGTTATCTTCAACTATTTGGAGAGCTGCTATCCAGAAGAAGGTTTAGTATTCTTCTTCCTGGCCCCAGTTGGCTATAGTGAATAGAAGTTGACAATAGGCATAATTTCATTGGATAGAAGGACAAACTTCCTAATAGGTCAAGCTTCCCAAATATGTAGCTGCATTTTGAGGTGATGGGCACCCCATAGTTTGTTGTAAATCAAGCAAATCTGTGACTATCAGTTGGGCATGTTTTAGAAGGGATTCTGGTTGATGCAGTTTAGACAAGGTGGCTTCTAAGGTTTTCCCAACTTTTAAAATACTGTGATTCTTTATTAGATAAATTATAAAAAAGATATGCATAGAAACATCTGTAAGTAAAAGAAAAGGTCAATTACCCTTCAGATATTGTTCAAACAAAAAAATCAGGGAAATGAAAGTTTGAATAATTATGAGTTTCCATCAAATGTCCATTAAATTGGTGGATATTTCAAAATGATGAAATTTGATGCTGTTGAAAAATAAGATATCCTATTTATTATATTTCTAGTTGAACTATGAATTATTTTGATTTTTTTCAATAAGTATTATCCACAAGATCTATCCGTACAAAATTACTGATGGTAGCAATATTTATAAGAATAAAATCCAAAAGTAAGCACAGAAAAAACCCAAATTAGGAAAAAATGGAAATAGCTTATTGATTTAATGATTAGCAAATAGCCACACAAATCATGGTCCAGAAATGTATCAGAGAATTACTGCATTATAAGAAATGACAAATAAAAATTCTCCCCAAAAGGCAGGTTCAGAAAACGATATGGCCTGACTACATAATAATGAAGTAATAAAATTCAAGGGAAAAAAGACACAGAGGAAAAGAATTTACCAGGAGACATTACAGTAACATGATGTTTTGTTACTACCTTTAAAAAAAAAAAAAGAAAGAAACCCTGAATAAAGGGATTAATGTTTGAATGCATCATCATTTTAGTTAATTTGTATTTACTTGGTTCATTTTTTCATATTGGTAACCACTAAGCTTGGTACAAATTTTAAAAGAAATATCCTCATTTAGTTTACTATAAGCATTTTTTATATCACCTACTATCCTGTTATATGTACTTTGTATCTATATACAACTATATGTATCTATATGCAACTTGTAGCTATATGCAACTTGATGAGGGAAACATTAACCTTTTCCTTATTCCCTCTAGTGGAAAGATTTAAAAGTGCAGGAAATAATCAGCAAAGCAAAGCATTTCTTCAGTTTTTAGTGCCCTCTGGTGTTTGAAAAGATCACCTGTAAGTTTGAATGTATATATATATATATATATATATATATATATATATATATATATATATATATATACACACACACATGCACACACACATATATACATATACATACATATATATCTATATGTGATATGCATACCTATGGATTGTGCATGCATACATATATGTCAGCATATATATGTTTATATATGGTATACAGAGCTAAAAGGGAACAAAATTCAACATCTCATTCTTCTTTAATAAAAGGATGAAGAAAGATATTTTAGAGGACTCTCAAATTTTGTAAATGTAGATGATGAATCAGCTAAAGAGACGATTTGAAATTATATATATATATTTGTCTATATAATTATATGTGTATGTGTGTATACTTACCTACATGTTTATGTGTGCACATGTACACACACATATGCACAGTGAAAGTGAAAGAAATATGAGTGTTTTGTATCCCCAAACTCCCAAAAGGAGAATATCAAAGAAGAGGTGCTCAGAAATGTCAAATATAGCAAGAAGAATTAGGTTTGAGAAGTTTATTATAGAATAGTGATGATGATTGTGATAGAATTTATATAGATTATCTTATTTGTGGTAAGGAGATTCTTCTTGTTATTTGATTTCTGAGAGCTTAGATTGATGAATGTTATACACAGACTGAATTGTTTGCAAGTACGTTTTCTCTATAAAAGTGAGTGACAGCCAATTAGTCATATAGATAGAATTACCAGAATTTAAAATATTTAGGACCTTTTATCTTGATCACGTGGCAATGACCTGGGAAGCTGAATAGCCCAAGAATTCTGCCTTTTCCGATTGACATGGTGAAGTGCTGGAGTCTATTTAACAAAAGCCACTTCCCTGATAAGGTAGCAAATATCTGTGGGGAAAGATACTGCACAGATCCATTTCCTAAAGTTTTCTTATCTAATTAGCTCCATGACCTTGAACAGGATGCCAATTCCCTCTTTCCTCATCCTGAGGGGATGCTCATTTATAAAATAAGAAGGCAAAATTAGATGATCTTTAAAGTCTCCTTTTGCTTAAAATTCTATGTTTTTAACATATTAGTTGCTTCTTCCTCCACTGAGAGTTGGAGAGTAAAGGAGAAAGCAAAATATGGATTCAAATAGTTGTAAAATGATAGAATTAAAAGGGATTCCAGAAGCCATTTTGTCCAACCTGGAATCTTTTTTTTTTTTCTCCAAATCCCCAAGCAAATAGTTGTTCAAAGTCCATTTGAAGTTCTTCATTTATTAGTTATTCATTAAATTCAACCCAACTCATTACAAGACAGTACTATCTATGAAGATGCCTTCTGTAATGTTAAGCCAAAATCAACCTTCCGCTCAATGATCTCCCAACTTACTCTATGTTTGGGGGTCAAACAAAATAGGTATATATCACCTGCCACGTAATAACATACTCTTCAAATGTTTGTAGATAGTAGTCATGTCTTCTATGTTACCCACATCTCAGACATCTCTTCTCAAGGCTCACCATCACCATTTCTTTCAATCAATCTGGATATGGTGTATGTCCTCTATTATCCTCATCACCCTACTCTGACATTGCCCATTTGTCAGCACCCTTTGAAAAATTTTATCCCCAATAGTATATCCAGCAGCCCAAGTATGGTCTGAACAATGGCAAGTACAGCAGGATGCTACTTCCTCCATTCTGAACACTACACAGTACAGGATTACAGAATTCATTTTGATTGCCAAATCTTAAACATAACTCAGAATGAGCCTGCCAGCTGATATTTTAAATATCATCTGCTTTCTCTTTACATCTTTATCTTGATCCTACACTTCTACATTTGAGGACAGACCATATGAATGTATTGTTTGTGTATATGTGGCTGTTATATATGTAAAGTATTAATTTCCTACTTTATTGCCAGTAATCCCTGAAATAAGACAATGCATGTGAAAGTACTTGGAAAATTATAAAGGACTATACAAATACAAAGTATCATTAGAGAAGCAGTTCAGAATATGATGGATATCTTCTTCCTCCTCAAGTGTTGAGAATCTGATTGACATATAAAATTGCTTTAAAAAGTTTTATTGATGTCTTTTTCTCTTTTTTTTTGGTCACAGTCAGCTTAATTAAAAAAATGTAAGAAGTATTTGTTAAATGCCAGCTATGTGCTGAGAAGGACAATTAGATAGTTCAATGGATAGAGTATGGGCCTGGAGTCAGGAAAGTGTTGAGTTATTTTTTCAATTGTGTCCAACTCTTTGTGATTTCATTTTATTTTGCTTTGCAAAGATAATGGAATGGGTTGGCATTCTGTTTCTAGATCATTTTACAGATGAGGAACAAAGGTAAATAGGGATAAGTGACTTGCCAGCTTCACACAGCTAATAAGTGTCTGGTCAGATTTGATTTACCAAGAAGAGTCTTCTTGACCCCAGGCCCAGCACTCTGTGCAATGTGCTACCTAGACCCAAATTCAAATCTAGCCTCAGACAATTACTAAGTGTGTAAACTTGGGCAAGTCATAATATATTTCACTTAATCCACTGGAGAAGGACATGGCAAACCACTCCAGGATCTTTACATGATGGGGCCATTGGTCACAAAGAGTCAAACATAATTGAATAGCTGAACAACAGATGGATTGAGCATACAAAAATATAAAAGGTAAGATCAATAAATCAAATGGAGGGAATGAGAGAAATGATGAATAACTAATTGTTAATATTGGGAGATGCAGGATTTTTTCCTTTTCTCATTTGGAAATTAAGTGAAACTTAATTTTCAGAAGAACAGAGCAAATGATGAGATGAAATCCTGGAATTATTACCCCATCCAACTAGAAAACTTTTTTGAAAAGGTTTGGATTGGGGTAGATCTTTTGTTTGTATTGCCCAAGGCTGGAGATGATCTGGGAGTAAAAGTGATCAAAGTTTGTTCCCTGGTTCCTCATTAGAATGGATTCATCTCTCATAGTAATAGTTATTCTCAATACTTGTTAGCCAATTAGAATTGATCTCCATCCTTAGGAACACCCACTTTTCCAAGGGCATATAACCATTGAATGAGTTTCTTAAGGGATCTTTGGCATTCTAGAGTGTCATGGATCCCTTTTATTACTTATCTACTAGCATGATTAACACAATGACTCTTTTATATGTCACAATACTCTTCTTTGATTTCCTTTTTCTTTACCTTCTATCTGTTCATGCAGAGATTTCCATGTTTCTCTGGATTCCTTATATTCTTTGTTTTTTATTGTGTAATAATATTCCATTCACTTTAGATATAATTACCATCCCTGGCCATTTTCATTGGCCTTGCCCTTTGCCTACATTATTTTCTTTCCTCATCTTTGTGTCTCTGTGTGTACATGAACATAGATGTATTTAATCTGCATATGTGTGTAAACACCCATGCATATCATTTGTATACAGTTGTTTGCACATTGTCTCTTTCTCCATTAGACTGTGAGTTGTAGAGATCAGAGACTTTTTTGCAGAGAGGGGCTTTCTTTGTACATTGTTGTTCAGTCATTTCACTTGTATCTGATTCTTTATAACCCCATTTGGGGTTTTCTTGGCAAAGATACTGAAGTGATTTGCCATTTTCTTCTCCAGCTCTTTTATGGATGAGGAAATTGAGGCAGACAGGGTGAAGTGACTTGTCCAAGATCATGCAGCTAGTAAGTATCTGAGACTGGAGGATAAATTTTCCTGACTTCAGGCCTGGCACCTACTATATCACCTAGCTACCTTTTCTTTGTATCCCTAGAGTTTATCATAGTGCCAATGACATGGTAGGTACTTAATTAATGCTTTTTGATAGACTAATATAAATTTTTAGCCATAGATATTATATCCTAAAGAATATTTCTTTGGTTTTATTAATGAATAAAAAGTAAAACTATGCCCTTCAAATGCATCTAAGCAGGCAGGGACAAATGGTATTAAAATGAAAGCAGTTTTTGAGTTATAAGATTTTAAAATTTAGATTATACATTCTGGTGACAGGTCTTTAAAGTGCAAATTTCTTATATAGTGTAGTATAAATATTACTAGATTTTGTCATATTGTTTCTCTGATGGCTGACTACAATAACTAATATTTTAATAATATTAACGATTATTAGCATTTATGTGACAGTTTAAGGTTTGCAAAATGCTTTACAAATATTATCATCCTATCCTCCCAATAACTCTGGGAGATAGCTGCTATTATTTCCTTCATTTTTCAGAGAGGGAAACAGAGGCAAATAGAGCTTAAGTGACTTCAGGTAAGGAAGTTCTTAAGTAACCTTTAAGAGTTTATTTCTTTGGGTAGATTCTATGCCACAAAATTATACAAGTAAAAAGTGTCCCAACAGAAAACTCAGGTCTTTTAATTCTAAGTCCAATGAAGTTTCCATTATGGCATTCCGCCATGCACTGCTTTTATCACACAAGTCTGGGATAATTAAATAAATTCAAATGTGAAAAAAGTGGTATAAATGATCAACATTTCGAATAAGAGGAAAGGTCAGGAAGAGACAATGTGTGATAATGGTCTATTCTTGCGGTACTTGTGATGTGGTGTGTCTCAGTTATTTCCTATAGAAAGAACATTGCCACAATATGATTATAGCAGGTTTATAGAGACCATTGAACAGCATTGCACTGACTTTTAGATGATAAACAAAAATGAGCAGAGAGGGACAATCAGACAAAACAGCAGAAAGTGGGGGGGAGACCTTCTGCAAGGGGATTTCCCAGGGCAGATGGTACTTTTACAATTCTCACTGAGCATTTCACATTATTCTGTGGAATCTTTGGTTCAGGTTTGAAGAAGCAAGTACAAATACAACTGAGAATAGTCACCGGTATAATTGTTATTATTTGTCCTTTGTTCTCCAAGATGCCTGTGACATGCAAGTGAATTGGAATTAAATGAAGAAGGGCTGTGCAAAGTCACCAGCCTCACTTTCTCCTTCAGAGTCATTTGGGCCCAGTGACCAGATATAGATCAGGACAACCAGAGATGACCTTGGCCTTTTTAAGCTAAGGTCTAGAACAAGTCTCAGTTTGACTGAGGCAACTGTCCATTCAGTAATAAAGGCTAGGTAAGAAACTAGGCAAAGAATGGCCTCTTTTATCTGGAAAACCTTCCAGGGCTCTGATCCAAATATAAACAATTACTCTTTACTTTCATTCAGAGTCAATCAGTGCCCAAACACTGACCAATTGAGGCTTGGTCTGAGACCTATGACTTGCCAGATAATGAGAGCCATAGTGATTTGGCTTTGAGGCTTGGCCTTTAAAATAGAAATCTAGCCTGTCCACCCCAAGATATCTTGAAAGATTTCAGTGTTTTAAAATATTATATTCTTTTGGGTGGAGCATCCTCATATAAGGATAAAAAAGAGGAAGTAAATAAGTTAGGAAGCCAGGAAGGAAACTAGGGAGGAAGGAAGAAAGGAAGGAAATTGTTAGAAAGGAAGGAGGAAAGTAGGAAGGAAGAAAGGAAGTTCTTAGAAGGAAGGAAGTTGGTTAGGAAGGGAAGGAAGGAAGGAAGGTAGGAAGGAAGGAAGGAAGGGCAAGTGAAAATTTCTCAGAGACTGTAGGGTAAAGTTTCAGGTTGCTTATGCACAAAAAGGAGCCATTGTTGTACATTGACCAACAGCCCCTTTCCACGTACCTGAAGAAATCAATCCAACCAGTGGATTTAAAAGTCAACAGAGTAATGGAGGATTTGAGATTTGCAGCTATATAATCCAGTTTCTGCTTCTTCACAGAGCCACACCCTACCAAATTGCATGGTTGGTGTTCTGTTCTGGCCCACTTCTTCTTCCATTTATTTATTTATCTTATTAACTTATTTATTCATTCATTCATTAATTCATTTATTTATTTATTCATTCATTTATTTATTTATTTGTCTGTTTATTTATTTCTTTATTTACTTATTTACTTATTCATTCATTTATTTATCTATCTATCTATTTATTTATTCATCCATGCATTCACTTATTTATTTATTTTTATTAATTTTATAATTATAAATTTTTTTGACAGTATATATGCATGAGTAATTTTTTTTATAACATTATCCCTTGCATTCATTTTTCCAAATTTTCCCCTCCCTCCCTTTACTCCCTCCCCTAGATGACAGGCAATCCCATACATTTTACATGTGTTACAGTATAACCTAGATACAATATATGTGTGTAAATCCATTTTTCTTGTTGCACGTTAAGTATTGGATTCCGAAGGTATAAATAACCTGGGTAGATAGACAGTAGTGCTAACAGTTTATATTCAATTCCCAGTGTTCCTTCTCTGGGTGTAGTTGTTTCTGTCCATCATTGATCAATTGGAACTGAATTAGATCTTCTCTTTGTTGAAGATATCCACTTCCATCAGAATACATCTTCATATAGTACTGTTGTTGAAGTGTACAATGATCTCCTGGTTGTGCTCATTTCACTCAGCAACAGTTCATGTAAGTCTCTCCAAGCCTCTCTGTACTTATCCTACTGGTCATTTCTTACAGAACAATAATATTCCATAATATTCATATACTATAATTTATCCAACCATTCTCCAATTGATGGGCATCCATTCATTTTCCAGTTTCTAGCGACTACACAAAGGGCTGCCACAAGCATTTTGGCACATGCAGGTCCCTTTCCCTTCTTTAATATTTCTTTGGGATATAAGCCCAGTAGTAGCACTGCTGGATCAAAGGGTATGCACAATTTGATAATTTTTTGGGCATAATTCCATATTGTTCTCCAGAATGGTTGGATTCTTTCACAACTCCACCAACAAAGCATCAGTGTCCCAGTTTTCCCACAGCCCCTCCAACATTCATCATTATTTGTTCCTGTCATCTTAGCTAATCTGACAGGTATGTAGTGGTATCTCAGAGTTGTCTTAATTTGCATTTCTCTGATCAGTAGTGATTTGGAACACTCTTTCATATGAGTGGATATAGTTTCAATTTCTTCATCTGAGAATTGTCTGTTCATATCCTTTGACCATTTATCAATTGGAGAATGGTTTGATTTCTTATAAATTAGCATCAGTTCTCTATATATTTTGGAAATGAGACCTTCATCAGAACCTTTAACTATAAAAATATTTTCCCAATTTGTTACTTCCCTTCTAATCTTGTTTGCATTAGTATGGTTTGTACATAAACTTTTAGTTTGATGTAATCAAAATCTTCTATTTTGTGATCAATAATGATCTCTAGTTCTCCTCTGGTTAAAAATTCCGTCCTCCTCCACAGGTCTGAGAGGTAAACTATCCTCTGTTCCTCTAATCTATTTATGATCTCATTTTTTATGCTTAAATCATGGACCCATTTTGATCTTATCTTGGTATATGGTGTTAAGTGTGGATCTATATCTAATTTCTGCCATACTAATTTCCAGTTTTTCCAACAGTTTTTTTCAAATAATGAATTTTTATCCCAAATGTTGGTATCTTTGGGTTTGTCAAACACTAGATTGCTATAGTTGTACCCTTTTTTTGTCCTTTGTTCCTAATCTGTTCCACTGATCCACTGGTCTATTTCTTAGCCAATACTAAATGGTTTTGGTGACTGCTGCTATATAATATAGCTTTAGATCAAGTACACCTAGACCACCTTCATCTGACTTTTTTTTCATTAATTCCCTTGAAATTCTCGACCTTTTGTTCTTCCATATGAATTTTGTTGTTATTTTTCTAGGTCATTAAAATAGTTTCTTGGGAGTCTGATTGGTATAGCACTAAATAAATAGATTAATCTGGGGAGTATTGTCATCTTTATTTTATTCGCTCGGCCTATCCAAGAGCACTGAATGTCTTTCCAATTATTTAAATCTGACTTTATTTTTGTGGCAAGTGTTTTGTAATTTTGCTCATATAATTCCTGACTCTCCTTTGGTAGATGGATTCCCAAATATTTTATACTCTCAACATTTGTTTGGAATGGAATTTCTCTTTGTATCTCTTGCTGTTGCATTTTGTTGGTGATGTATAAAAATGCTGAGGATTTATGTGGATTTATTTTGTATCCTGTAACTTTGCTAAAGTTGTGAATTATTACTAATAACTTTTTATTAGAATCTCTGGGATTTTCTAAGTATAACATCATATCATCTGCAAAGAGTGACAGTTTGATTTCCTCATTACCAACTCTTATTCCTTTATTCTCTTTCTCGGCTCTTATTGCCGAGGCTAGCATTTCTAATACAATATTGAATAGTAATGGTGATAGTGGGCAACCTTGTTTCACTGGTTTTTTTCACTTGTTTCACTGATTCACATTTTACTAGGAAAGGTTCCAGTTTATCTCCATTACATATTATGCTTACTGACGGTCTTAAATATATGCTCCTGATTATTCTAAGGAATAGTCCATTTATTCCTATACTCTCAAGTGTTTTTAGTATTAAATGCTTTTTCTGCACCTATTGAGATGATCATATGGTTTTTATTAATTTGATTATTAATATGGTCAATTATACTAATAGTTTTCCTAATATTAAATCAGCCTTGCGTTCCTGGTATAAATCCTACTTGATCATTGTGTATTATCCTGGGGATGATTTTCTGAAGTCTTTTTGCTAATATCTTATTTAAGATTTTAGCATCAATATTCATTAAGGAAATTGGTCTATAGTTTTCTTTCTCAATTTTCAATCTACCTGGTTTAGGTATCAGTACCATGTCTGTGTCATAAAAGGAGTTTGGTAGGACTCCTTCATCCCCTATTTTTTCAAATAATTTATATAACATTGGGGCTAATTTTTCTTTAAATGATTGGTAAAATTCACATGTAAATCCATCTGGTCCTGGGGATTTTTTCCTGGGGAGTTGATTAATAGCTTGTTCTATTTCTTTTTCTGAAATTGGACTATTTGAACAATTTATCTCCTCCTCTGTCAATCTAGGAAGCCTATATTTTTGGAGGTAGTCATCCATTTCACTTAAGTTAACAAATTTATTGGCATAAAGTTGGGCAAAGTAACTCATTATTTCTCTAATTTCCTCTTCATTGGTGGAAAGATCCCCCTTTGCATTTGTAAGACCAACAATTTGATTTTCCTCTTTCCTTTTTCTGATCAGATTTACTAAAGGTTTATGTATTTTATTGGCTTTTTCTTAAAACCAACTCTTGGTTTTATTTATTAATTCAATAGGTCTTTACTTTCAATATTATTGATTTCTCCTTTTAATTTTAGTATTTCAAGTTTAGTTTTTGGTTGGGGGTTTTTAATTTGGTCTTTTTCTAGCTTTTTAAGTTGCAGGCCCAATTTATTAATCTTCTCTTTCTCTGTTTTGTTCAAATAAGCCTCTAAAGATATAAGATTTCCCCTTATTACTGCTTTAGCTGCATCCCACAAATTTTGGTATGATGTCTCATCATTGTCATTATCTTGGAAATATTATTATTAATTAATAATATTAATATTATTAATTGTTTCTATAATTTGCTGTTTCACCCAGTCATTCTTTAAGATGAGATTATTCATTTTCCAATTACTTTTTGGTCTATTTACCCCTAACTTCTTACTGAATGTAGCTTTTATTGCATTGTGATCTGAGAAGAAGGCATTTATTATTTCTGCCTTCCTGCATTTAATTTTGAGATCTTTATGTCCTAATATATGGTCTATTTTTGTATAGGTTCCATGAACTGCTGAGAAGAAAGTATATTCCTTTCTATCACCATTCAGTTTTCTCCAAAGGTCTATCATACCTAGTTTTTCTAATGTTCTATTTACCTTTTTAATTTCTTTCGTATTTGTTTTGTGGTTTGATTTGTCTAATTCTGAGAGTGCAAGGTTGAAATCTTTCACTATATAGTTTTGCTGTCTATTTCTTCTTGCAACTCTCTTAACTTTTCCTTTAGGAAGTTAGATGCTATACCACTTGGTGCATATATACCTAGTATTGATATGGCTTCATTGTTTATGCTACCTTTTAGCAGGATATAATTTCCTTCCTTATCTCTTTTAATTAGATCAATTTCTGCTTTTGCTTGATCTGAGATAAGGATGGCAACCCCTGCTTTTTTGGCTTTACCTGAAGCATAATAGATTCTGCTCCAAACTTTTATCTTTACTCTGTATGTATCTCCCTACTTTAAGTGTGTTTCCTGTAAACAACATATTGTAGGGTTCTGACTTTTGATCCAGTCTGGTATCTGCCTCCGTTTAATGGGAGTATTCATCCTATTCACATTTACAGTTAAAATTACTAATTCCGTATTTCCTGCCATCATATTATCCCCGGATTATGCTTTTTTTTTTTTTAATCCCTTGATCCCCCTGAACCTCTTCCCCAATATTTAATTTATAGACCCCACTTGTGATGCATAGCCCTCCCTTTTTAGTATCTCTCCCCTCTCTCTTTAAGTCCCTTCCTCTTTCTTGTACCCTTCCCTTATTCCCCTTTTCCTTTTCCCTTTTCCTTTCCCCCCTTTTAATGAGGTGAGAGAGAATTCTCTGAAAAACAAATATGTCAATTATTTACTCTTTGAGCCTACTCTGATGAGAGTAAGATTCACACAATGTTTCTCCCCCTCTCTAAATTCCCTCAGATGTGGTAGATTTTCTGTGCCTCTTCCTGGGATGTAGTTTCCCTCTTTTTATCTCTCCTTCCCCTTTTTCTGATACTATCTCCTTCCCTTTACTATTTCCCTTTTTTTATATTATATCAGTAAAATCAAATTATCCATGTGGACTTTCTGTATATCCACAACAGAGATACAGTTCTCAAGAGTTCTTTTTACCTTTTTCTGCTTCTCTTCAGTCTTGTGGATGTAGATCAAATTTTTTGTTTAAGTCTGTTTTTTTTTTCTTAGAAACAAATGGAATTCCTCTGTTTCATTAAATGACCACCTTCTTCCATGAAAGAAAATGCTAAACTTAGCTGGGTAGTTTATTCTTGGTTGCAATCCTTGTTCTTTTGCTTTTCGGAATATCAGGTTCTAGGCCCTTCGATCCTTTAATGTGGAGGCAGCCAGATCTTGCTTGACCCTTATTGTGGCACCTTGATATTTGAATTGTTTTTTCCTCGCTGCTTACAATATTTTTTCCTTAGTTTGGTAGTTCTGCCGCTTAGCCACAATGTTCCATGGAGTTCTTTTTTTAGGGTCTTTTTCACAAGATGTTCAATGAATTCTTTCAATGTCTGGCCCACTTCTTGGAAGAACAGAATAAAGGCTTTCTGTTTATTATTTGAAGATGCTTCCAAGTAGTTAATTTGGATAAAGGAGTATCTATTATCTTTTACCATATAGTAGGAAGGAAGAAAGGAAGGAAGATAATTAGGTGCAAGTTGTGTTACCCAATTGTCTTTAGTGTAATCTCTATTTCTGTGTAATCTCTGTCTCCGTATTTCTTTCTTCTCCCCTCCTAGATAGTATGCATTTTTGGATTTAGAGTAAGGAAGGTCTGAGTTTAAATCCAGTTTCAGGGTATTTCTAGCTCCTTCACTTTAAGTGAGTCTATTCTTCTCACAGCTTTAGTTTTCTCATCTGAAAAATGGGACTATTAACAGTACTTCCCACATATAATTGTTATGAAGATCAAATGAAATAATGTATGTAAGGTTTTTGTAAACTTGAAAAGTGCTAAACAAATACAAAGATTATCCCAAATGGGATTACAAAGAGTGTTACATGACTGAAATGCCTTAATATTAACAAAATTCTATTAAAAATATAAAACAATTTTGTGAAAGTTCTTTTAGGCATCTGTTTAAGGCTATTAGCAACTCATATCTGAGCAACAACTAATTTATCAGTAGACATTCCTAAGAATATGTTGCTGTCAGTCATTTAGTCATGTTTGACTTAGACTCTATGGATCATTCCAAAGGATTTTCTTGGCAAGAATACATAAGAGGGTCTGCCTTATTTTCTTCTTCAGGTAATTAAGGCAAAAGTGAAATGTCTTACCCAAGGTCACACAGTTAGTAAACGTCTGATGATAGATTCAAACTCATGCTAGATCCAGCATTCTATCTACTCAGCCATGTAGGTACCTGACCCTAATGCCAATTCTGAGGATTAACTGAGATCAATTGTCCTGAAGACATGTGAGTGGGTGAAGGAGAACTAGTTTTAAAATATGGGAAAGCAGACATGAGCTGAGATCTTTAATGTGTATGAGGGGTGTTTTGAAAGAAAGAAGGACTGGATTGTCATGGAGCAGCATGAGAATGCTGGGAACCTGGAAGAAAGAGATCAGAAAATGTGTCCAAAAAAGTGGCAGCTATGTACAAAGGCAAATTTTCCTTTAATCGATTTCTTTTTTCCTGGGACTGACTCTACTTACTATGTGCTTCTGTTCATAGATTCATAAATTATTAAGGCTAGAAGAAACCTTTAAGATAATCCAATCCAAACCTTTTATCAGATAGATAAAGATGCCATGGTCAAGAGAGCAAGATTGGCCAAAGTTTCACAGATAATTTTAAAAAAATAATAGCTTTTTGTTTTCAAAATACGTGCAAAGATCGGTTTCAACATTTGCCCTTGGAAAATTCTTGTGTTCCAAGTTTTTCTTCTTTCCCTCCCTCCACTTCCTTTCCTAGATAGCAAGTAATCCAATATATATTAAACACGTGCAATTCTTCAATACATATTTCCACATTTATCATGATGCACAAGAAACATCAGACCAAAATGGAAAAAAAATTAGAAAAAAACAAGCAAAAATAATAAAAAAGGTGAAAATACTATGTTGTGATCCATATTCAATCCTCATAGTCCCCTTTGTAGATGCAGATAGCTCTATCCATCACAAGTCCTTTGGAATTGGCTTGGATCATCTCATTGTTGAAAAGAGCTATGTCCATCAGAGTTGATCATCATGTAATCTTCCTGTTGTTGTGTACAATGTTCTTTTGTTTCTACTCACTTCACTTAACATGTTTGTGGATGTCTCTCCAGGTCTTTTTGAAATCATCCTGCTGGTCATTTCTTACAGAATAATAATATTCCATAACATTCATGTTCCATAACTTATTCAGCCATTCTCCCACTGATGGGCATCCCTTCGGTGTTCAGTTCCTTGCCATTTCAAAAAGGGCTGATACAAACATTTTTGCACATGTGACAGATAATTTCAACTTTGTGAATGCCATTTCTATTCATTTCTAACTTTGTAAGCTCTACATTTTTGCATTGCTTGCAATATTGGGAGAAGTGAAATAATTGCTCATAACAATGGTGTACATTTGCATACTATGGAACATACTTTAAATATGCTCTTGGGTTATGCTTCACAGAGAGCATTACTTAACTAACTAGAGTTGAGAATTTCTGAATTCAAATCCTACTATATTTACTCACTAGCTATGTTATTCTGGGCAAGTCACTTAAATTTACTCAACTTCAGTTTCATCATCTGTTAACTGGAAACAAGAGCATCTGCCTCATGGGATTGCTGTCCAGATCAAAAGAGATAATGCATGAAAATTACATGAAAGGAAATCTTAAAAGTACTATATGAATGCTAGCAGTTGTTAATTTTTAGAATACTATTATTCTCATTTGAGAAATAAGTAAACCAAAGAGAAGAATGAAAAGTGACTTCTAGTAAATGTCAGAGACAGGATTTGAATACAGATCTCTCCTTTCTCCAAACCTAGCACTCTTTCACAATGACATATTGCCTCTATAGGAAGATTACATTGAGTTTAAAATACATTCCACAACTTTAAAAATATAGCTCCATCTACAATACAATACTGTGTAAGGTTTTCTGATGCTTGTCCAAAGTCTATCAAATATAGACGTGGTTTCCATCATCAATCATTCCCACTAAAAGCTGTTTCATTCCATCACTTTGATAGGAAATCAATTTTCAATAGAATAAATGGAATGTGGTTTGGCAGTTAGGAAGGTGAGCATTAATATGTTTTGAGGATGTTTCTTTACAATGTTCTCTATTTTTGAATGATCCGAGTCTCTTCGGAGTCCAAGATTGCATTCCCTATTACCCTGAACTTCTCCATGCCTTTCATTGATTCATAGTTAGGAAAATGTGAACTAATATTATTATTAATTTATAGAAAGTCTCATTAGAGGGATAACTCCTTAATCAAAACACAAAAATTCAGAGAATATTTTAGCTAAAGGAAAACTTTTAAAAATCTTAATTTTCTAGGCAAAAATAAGGTTCAGAAATATGAATTGATAAGAATGAAAACAAATGACATCTATATAATGTTTCGAAGGATGCAAAATACTTAACCTATAAATGCTCATTTGATATATACAACAACCTCATCTCTACCAAGAAGATATGATAGACATAATTATCTTTGTTTTATGAAAGGGAAAACTGAAGCTGAAAAAGGCTAACTGGCAGCAAAACCAGGCATATAAATTGGGATTTTTGATACCTAATCTTGTGCTGTTCCACAAATACTTCACCTCTTGTTCCACAAATATTTACTGAACACTTACTATTTATACTCCTAAGTCTATAGGAGGCACAAAGATGGAGGTCCAGTGATTGTCCAAAGTCATAATGTTTTTTAGTGACAGATCAGTATATCTAGTGTCTTGAGACAAACAAATGAGAACTTTGGCTTCACTTTTTCTTCAAGGGAAGGAAACAAGAATTGGGTTATAGAAAACTTCAGGAGACAGGATGGTATAATAGAAAGATCACCAAACTGAGAGTCTAGAATTCTGCTTCTAGCTTTGCAATTGACCTCAAACAAATCACTTCTCTCTGGATTTCAATATTCTTATTTTTCAAACAGGGGAATTAAATTTCTGATATTCCACAAAATAAATGCTAGCATCTCTTCCTCAACTGGTATGCACATTTGCATGGGTATGCAATCAATCTTAATACTCTAGAACCTTGGGCACAATCATAAAAGGTAATACAGAATAAAAGGGATGTAGGTTCAAACATCCCTTTATATTTGTAAGACTCTGGTTTCTGTGAAATTTCATTTGTCACTTTTCAGTCCTGTCCAATTCTTTGTGAACTCATTGGAACTCTGATTAATTGAAGCAACTGATTTTGGTCAAAGAAATCAAATGATGAAACCCACTGAACTTTTCTTGGTAGAATAGTAAAGTACCACTGTTATTCAATGCCAGATAGAATCATTTGTTCAGTTGGGTTTTTTTAATTGCTTTTCTTTGTCCCAAGAAGGTTTGCTTGGGAGGAGGAGCATTGGCAAATAACTGGTATAAAAAGGCATTAAAATTTTTAATTAAAAAAATGTTGTTTGCCGGAATCATCCTCCAATAACAGATCCACAATTCTGATCGGGTCAGTATTGATAGATTTTTTAGTTTGATACTACCTGCTGGACTCTTTTCTATGCTGGCTAACTCTTTGAAAACATGAAGTGACCTTCAAGCCACAAAGACACAAAAAGAAAAAAAAAAAAGCACTGTTAGAAAAACTTCAAGGGTATATAGAAACACAAGCCATTCTTATTATAAGACATTTCTTCACTTGGAAATACAAATATACAATCTGGAGGGACAAAACGTCAATCTAGGTGGTGATGTGATAAAAGCAGCGTGGGACATGGCAGATTTCAGAGGAGCCAACCATGAGAGATGCCAAACTTACAGAGCTACCAAGGGCGACAACATTTCAGGTGTGCATTAATGGGCCATATGGGTCACCTGGTGAGGATGCTGGCAACACAAAAGGGACAGAAGCCAGTGAAGGTCAGTAAAGGAGAGGGAATAAATTTGAATTTGTCTTACTTCAGTTGGCTCCTTAAATATTTAAAAAGTGTCCTGCATTGGCAAAGTGGCTTCAATGTTGGACTTGCATTGGAAGTCCTGGATTCAAATCTTGCCTCAGATATTTACTACCTGGGCAAGCTTAGACAAGTGTTTTAACCTTTCTTAGCCTTCATTTCATCATCTATAAATTAGGAATAATAATACCTACCTCCTAATGTTGTATAGATCAGATGAGATGATATATATATAAAGTTTTTGTAAAATTTAATATACTATAGAAAAGTTATTATTAATTTTATCTTCCTGGTAGAAGATTACCTCTTTGTCCATGTAGTGTCCCCTAGTAGACACTTTACTCATTTTTATTTTTTTTTTTGTTGCTGAGGCAATTGGGGTTAAGTGATTTGACCAGGGTCACATAGGAAGTATTAAGTGTCTGAGGCAGGATTTGACCTCAGGTTCTCCTGACTTCAGGGCTGGTGGTCTAACCACTATGCCATCTAACTGCCCCTCTTTACTCATTTTTCAAGGCTTAGTTAAAATACTTCCTGCTCCTCAAAAATGCCCTCTCTTCTCAGAACCTAAAATCTTTAATTTCTCCTTATTTATTGATTCCTTACTTGAAATGCCAAATATATCAAATATTCTTCAAATTAAAATAAGCAATAGCAACAACAAACTTAAACTCTTTACTATATGCTACCATCTCTTCTAGAAATTATCTTATTCTTATTTTCTCCTTAACTAAAGTTGAAAAAGCAAACAATACTCTATGCCTGTGTCTTTCCTTTCACTCTCTTTAAACAATCAGCAAGCTGTGACTTCATTATTCATTTGAAGCTTCTCCTTTTTAATGACCCCTTAATTACCAACTTCACCTCCTTGATATTTTAGTAGCATCTGACATTCTCCTCATTATCCAAATGACTCCCTTTTAATCTCCTTTTCTGTATCTTCATCTGTGGTATGACTAATAATTTTGTTTGTATCCCAGGTTCTTTCTTGGGCCCTTTCCCCCTCTCTGTTATTCTCTTCTTGGTGATCTCATTAACTCCCATGGGTTCAATTATCTTTATGCACATAATTCTTAGACCTATATATCTTACTCTCACCTCTCCTGAGCTCTAGTCTCATTATCACTAACTGCCTATTGTACCTTTCAAACTGGATGTTCTGTGGATAGCTCAAACTCAGCCTGTCAAAATAGAACAGATTTTTTTTTTTTTTTTTTTTTTTTTTTACTCTTCCAAAAACTTTCTCCTATTGTTTTGTTTAACACCATTCTTTTTTTTTTTTTTTTGGAGTTCAACTTCTTTTTTTATTGTCAGAAGAAACCACTTTGTTTCTTTTTATCCCCTAAAATAAAAACAAAAACATGTATACATACGTACAATATGAACATCAATTTATGTATAAGCTCACATATATGTTGATATGCACAATATCTGTATAGAAACATAAGAATACACATTATAATTTTATGTCACATAGAATGTTAAATACATACATGTCCATAAAAAATCTCTCAATATGATATAATAGATTATATTTATAGCTTATCAATATCATCTATTTCTGTTATAGTCACATTTATTTCTACATATATCTATGTATATTTATAAATGAAAGAGAGAAGAGAGTCAGAGAGAGTGAAAAGAAGAAGAGAGAGACAGAGAGTGAGAGAGATTTGGATGCAAATAAATGTATAGAAATTGATGCATCAATATATTGATGTATAGAGATGCAGAAACAGAGATAGGTGGAAAATATGTTGTTGTTATTTTTTTTTTGCAATTGAAACAATTAAAATCAAGGGTTGGTTTTTGCTTTTTTTTTTCCTTTTCAATTTCATATGTGTCTTTTTTTCTTTTTAAATTTTTTATTAACGTTTTTAATTTACAAAGCATATGCATACCACCATTCTTATTTATCTTCCTCCTTCTTCTTCTGGTAATTGGGATTAAGTGACTTGCCCAGAGTCACACAGTTAGGAACCGTTAAATGTCTGAGACCAGAATCGAACTTGGGTTCTCCTGACTTCAGAGCTGGTGCTCTATCCACTACGCCATCTAGCTACCCCCTACACCACTCTTCTTAATCACGCGGATTTGTAGTATCAGTATCATTCCTGACTCTTCAGTCTGTGTCTCCACATACACAATAAACTGCCAAATCTTGATCTTTCTTTTAAAATAGTTTTATTGATGTTTTTGTTTTTATATTGCTAATATACAGATTATATCCTCTTCCATTTTTTTTTTTTAATACAAAAAGAACTGTTAGGAGTATTTTTGTATATAAATTATTTTCTTTTTTCTTTTTTTCTCTTTCATATAGGTTTACATTGATATACTTGAGTGAAAGGATATGCACATTGTTTAGTAGGTTTTTGTGAATAATTCAAATTATTTTCCAGAGATATTTATTTAATTCATTCTCACGTCCACTAACAGTAGATAAATGTGCCTGTTCTCTCATAGCTCTTCTAATGTTTATCATTTTCCTTTTTTGTCATCTTTGCCTTACTGATGAGTGAGTGTAAGATATAATTTCAGAATTACTTTAATTTGCATTGCTCTAATTAGTAGTGATTGGGAGCATTTTTTTTTTTCTTCATATGCTTGATGATGGCCTGAATTTCTTCCTTTGGAAACTGTTTGTTCATACCTTTAGAATATTAATCAATTGGGAAATGGTACTTTTTATTATAAATTTGAAAGAGTACCTTTTATATATCTTAGAAATGATACCTTTATCAGAGAAACTTGGTGCAATATTACCACTCCCTCATTTTCCCTTTTAAATTTAGCTTTATTAGATTTATGTAAAAACTTTTCATGTAATAAAAGTTATACTTTTTATCTTCTGTGATCCTTTATATTCCTTATTTGGTCATGGACTTTTTTTTTTTTTTTTTTACTAGCCATACATATTTGATAGCTATTCAACCCACTGCCCATTATTTTTCTAATTTGTGTGGTGACCTTTAAAAAAAAAAAAAGGTCATTTATATATATGAAGAAAATACCAGAAACGAGTGGAAACTTTGATCTACTAGATTCAAGAGAAACACAGGGAGGTAAACACTTAAGATCAATTACAAAAAAAACTTTAAAAAATTAAAATGTTTACTTCTTATTTGAAAAACACTATCTGTAATGCTTAAGAATGCTATCATTACTTAGATAGTTTGAAAGAGCATTCAAAAATAGAAGGCTTGGAATTGAGTTAAGAATGATGAGATGACCCTAAAAAATAAAAGTGTGCAATAAGAGGTAAAATAAAGCAATAAACCTTTTTTTAAATAGGTCATTTATCCATTTAGAGTTTATGTTTTGTGTAATGTGTGAGGTATTGGTCTAAAACTAATATTTTCTTAAAAATTTCTTTTCAATTTTATCAGCATTTTTTTTTCAAATAGCAAATTTTTACTTGAATAGCTGGGGCCATTATATTTGTCAAAAATTAGAGTAATAGATACTTTTATTTCTGTACATTGAATATCTAATTTATTTCACTGATGAATCTTTCAAAAAAATTTTTTTATTTTATTTTTTTACTGTCTTCCTCTCTCCCCTTTCACCCTTCAATAGAGAAGACTACCATTTGACACAGATTTATAACATATATATAAAACATACTATGTATACTTCTATTTTTCAGTTCTTTCTCTGAAGGAGAAGATCTTCTTTTTTAGGTCCTTTATATTTGAGTCAAGCATAGTGCTCGATATTACTTGGTCACTCACAATTATTCTTTGCACAATATTGCTGCTAGTATGTACAATATTCTTTTGGTTTTGTTCATTTCATTTTTTCTTTCCCTGATCATCTATCTGACTCCACATTCTCCCTGAGGTGAAAGTCCCTGAAGCTGAGGCTGGAACCTTTCACAACCATCTCTAAGATTTATTGTTTATTGATTCAGATTTATCTACATGGAGATATCACCCTAGGAAGTTGAGTCTTAAATGCTCCCAAATTGTCTTAGGCAGGAAGACAACTTTACCTCAACTTTAAATGATTTCTGCCACTCAAAATTCACTTTGAGGCATTATTTTATATTGTTTATGGAGGATTTTAGGCAACCCAGGTAATTTGCTGCCTTATTTTACCATCTTCCAAATCTCTCTTGTTTTTTCACTAGTACCAAATTGTTTTTTTTTTTTTAATAATACTGCTTTGTACTATAGTTTGATATTTGAAACTGTAAAGTTTCTTTAGTTTTCATGCTTTTTATTGTTTCTCTTGAGAATCTTGACTTTTTTTTTACTCAATATAAATTCCATTATTTTTCTAGTTCTCCAAAGTAATTCTTCAGAAGTTTGATGTTATTGAAAAAAGAAATTAATTCATGTAGAATTGTCATTTGTTTCATATTGATTCATACACTCAAAAGCAATTAATCTTTTTCTAATTATTTATGTCTATTTCTGTAAAAATTCTTCATAGTATCTCTCTCCCTCAAAATATTAAAAATTCTCAAATCTCTATCTTGCCTCAGTTTTTCCGGCATTGCAATATGAGGTGAGAGTGTGCCAGTTGGTGGACTAAATTCATAGTGAAGTTTAGCAAAAGGGAATTGTACCATTGATAGTGGGCTAAACCCAAAAGGGATCTAGACCCTGAAAAGAGTGAGTGAAGATCAGTATGAGCTCTTCTTTTTGTTTTTGTTGTGAATACATTTGCTATTGTTATTATTTTTTAAACATTTATCAACACAAACATGGCAAGTAGTATTTGGTTGTTTAAGCATCATGGACCCTTTGGGGTTAAGTCTATCAATGGAACTGGGAAGAGTATTTTTTAAAATTAAAGCTTCTTATTTTCAAAACATATGCATGGATAATTTTTCAAAATTATCCCTTGTGTTCTAAATTTTCCTCCCTTTACCCCTACCTCCTCCCCTAGATGGCAAGTAATTCAATATATGTTAAACATATGTAATACTTTTATATATATTTCTACAATTATTTATGCTGCACAAGAAAAATCAGATCAAAAAGGAAAAAAAAATGAGAAAGAAAACAAAATGCAAGCAAACAACAAAAGAAAAGTGAAAATACTATGTTGTCATCCACACTCAGTCCCCACCCTCCTCTCTCTGGGTGCAGATGATTCTCTGCATCACAAGACCATTGGAACTGGCCTGAATCATCTCATTGTTGAAAGAATTGATCATCCTATAATCTTGTTGCCATATAGAATGAGGTCTTAGTTCTCCTCATCGCTTCACTTATCATCAGTTCATGTAAGTCTCTCCAAGCCTCTCTGTATTCATCCTGCTGGTCAATTCTTACAGAACAATAATATCCCATAACATTCACATGCTATAATTTATTCAGCTATTCTCTAGCTGATGAGTATCCACTCAGTTTCCAGTTTCTGGCCACTTCAGAAAGGGCTGCCATGAACATTTTTGCACATGTGGGTCCCTTTCCCTCCTTGAAGATCTCTTTGGGATATAAGTCCAGTAGAAACACAGCTGGGTCAAAGGGTATGCACAGTTTGATAGCCCTTTGGGCATAGTTCCAAATTGCTCTCCAGAATGGTTGGATTATGGAGTTTTCTTGACAAAGAGACTAGAGTGGTTTGCCATTTCCTTCTGTAGTACCTAACACATAATAAACAGCAAATAGATTCTCATTGATTGTATGTGAATGGAGCATGCTGACTGTTTTTTGTTGTTGTTGTTGTTGTTGTTATGCCCCAACTATCATTCTATGAAGATCATGATATTCTGACTTGCAGTCATATAGCATCATAAGAAAGATTTTCTTTAAAGAGACTCAGGAGTACCTAGGTGGGATGATAAATGGAGTATTCGGCCTAGAGTCAGGAAGACCTGAGTTCAAATATGATCTCACTAACTGTAATTCTGAGTGGGTCATTTAACTTCTGTCTGCATCAGTTTACTCAACTGTAAAATTGTGGTACTAATAGTACCCACCTCACAGGTTATTGAGGATCAAATGTAATACTTATAAAGTGATTAACACAGGGACAGGGAGGTCCTTCTCCCTCATCATTTCTATTTCTTAATCAGACTAATTTAGAAAGTTTTCCTCCATTATGTTCATCCTTCTTTTTGGAAAAGGACTAATGATATCAAGGGGTGGTGTCTTGACTTGCATTGATTAGATTTAAGAGGGCTCATCCAGACTTCACTCCTGAAGTACTAATCATTCCTTAACATACATATGAATAGGACCTGAGGTAAGAGATGGTGGGAATAATCCAAGGCAGAAAGGGCTTGGAAAAGGGCCAACAAAAAGGCTAGAGAGCAAAGGACTCCAGAAGGGGATGGTGTATAGTTGAACTAATTCATTGAGGGCTCAAAAGACTGAATCTTTATTGTTATACAATCAACTGAAAAGTTTAGAGATTAAATGAAGCATTTATAGACACTTTACTATTGATCTTCACAACTAAGATAATAATAATGCAGGGATTGTCATTTTCCTTTTTCAGAGGAGGAAATTAAATCTCATAGTGGGGAAATTATGTGAGGATATGACTGATATTAAGGTAATTCACCTCTTTGAAGCTCAGTTTCCTAGTCTGTAAAATGGTGTAAAATGATGGGGAAGTGTTCATTAAATGATCTCTCACTTTCCTTTCAGCCCTAACATCCTATGATCTATTATCTAAGGAAGGAGGGATTAGTATAAATTCAAAACAAGCTTCTAAGTGAAATGGGACAACTTGGTATGTAGAAACCTGGAGGTTAGTCCTGGTTCTTCCCATTGATAGCCGGGTATATTTGGACAAGTCCCTTTTTGTCTCTGAGTTTTAGGGTCCTTTTCTGAAAAATGAAAGGATTGAACTGAATGGTTTCTAAATTCTAGCCTTGAGATTCTATGATTCAGTCCTTTGAAGTAATCCTGATCTCCCACCGATAGATCTGTTATTCAAACATGACCTATGACCTGCCACACAGGCTAGCTAATAAAGATGAATAAATAAAATGCTGATTAGAAAGTACCCTAGGGGTTTCTTCATATTGAAATATAGCAAAGTTGAGTTGGCCATTTATGGGCTCTGCTGTGCAAACTCTCAACTGAAATGTTAAATCATGCTGAACTGGTGAGTGGTATATGGGAAGGGAGAAATAAGGAAAACTGAGTTTTCTGTCTATTTGAGGCAATGTATTTTGTTCTGGAGACATTCTCTGGGGCCTTGTTACTCATGGTATGTGTGGGGCAGGTGCTAGACCCCCTTTTCCTAAATTAACTGATCTGAGACATCCTTAGGTACAAAGAGAAAGCATTTATTTAGTCCCTGCAGGAAGAGGCCCAAGCATAGCCTGGAGACATCCCAGCTCCAAATGTGCTCCTAAACCAGACCAGCAGGAAGCAGAAAGGTGTTAAACAGCAAAAAAACCCAGCCTTTTCATTGGATGGTGACCAACAGTCACCATTGTTGCCTCTTTCCTGGAGGTCATGTCATTTCCTGTCACTTATGACAGGGTCTTAACTGTCCTAAGGTCTTAACCTTTAGAGACCTAGGCCTAGAGATCATGTCACTTCCTACAATATGGGGTCCCAGTCATGTGACTTAGGCCTAGTCTTACAGACTTCTTGAGAAACCTTTACCTGTCTATCTCACTCAGATACATGAATTATTTATATGAAAGGATTTTTAATCTCTTTAAGGACTGGAGCTCAATGTGATTTGGACATAATGTTATTATTCTTTTTGCTCAGCACTATAATTTATAAAGATTAAAATAGTTCCCTATATCTTTTTTCAAAATGAGTCAAAGTGACTCATGGAGAAAAATGGATACTCTGTTTTAAGAAATTCCAACTTTCCTTTTAGATTCTCCTTATAAATGCTAAGTTAGCTAGAAATGATAGTGATAAAGAAAAGACCTACATTAACCAATATTGCTACTTATTTATGCATACATTCTCTAGCAACTAATTTGGGGGTTTACTCAGAGGTTTTGTTGAAAATAATTAAAAAGGAGAATTGATCAGATTCTCATTACTTTCTAAATTTAACAGCAATTGCCTAAGATTTTTTTCAAATAAACTAGTCACCACTCCCAGTGGAGGAAAAAGCAGGCTGTTTGCATAAATTTACATATTTATTGATGTTTATCAAATTATAATCCTTGTAGATGGTAAAGATTTTAAGATCAGTGGAGAAAAGATGCTTTTCAGGACTTGGGTCTTGGGTTGGATACCCACCAATAGCTCAGAAGTTCAAACTGGTGTGTGAAAAAGGAAAGTGACAGTTTTGTAGCTGGTTAATAGAGTTGTGGTAACCCTCAGGGTTTTAGGGAAGATTACAACACAAGAGATGACCTTCTCCCCACTTTAGATTAGCATTAGAGATGCTTTTATTCTCAGAATAACTAAATAAGGCTGTACCAAGCAGATACCTGTGTTAATGTTAATTACCTGTGTTAATGCCCCAAATATTAGTATCATTGATGATTAATGGGAGTGGGGAATGGGGGGGGAATATAATAACTCTGAATTCCCATGATAGTTTACAAGGTTTCCCATTTTATACAAAAAGTTCCATTTCTATTTACTTTGGAGACGCTTTAATTTTCTAGTTCTGAAGGATTCTAGGGCAATGACTTACTGGAAAGTGATTAGCTCCAGGACACTTATCCTTATCTCTACTCAAGATAAGGAAATCTTTTATCCATAAGAACTAGTGTCCTACAAAGAAAATCATTTTTCTTGCATAGAGCTGACCATAATTTAAAATTTATAGGGAGAAATCTTCCCTAGAGCTTAGAGATATATGGGAAAATAATTTAAAGAAACTATAGGCTTTTTAATAATTTGTATTTGTACTTGATGAAAAAAAAAAAAGTCAAAGTATCATAAGGAGTTTTTTTGGGTGGTGGGACGGAGAGAAGAGTTCTAACTAGTCTGACCAATACCCTAGCTTTAAATTTATCTTCTCATGAGGAAACAATGAAGCCTTTGTTTGCTTTAAGGAATCGAAGCTTTCCTTTTGGCTTCCACATATAAATGCTGACCAATACTGGGATGGTGGGAAGACTTCACAACATATACACCATTGTTAAGGAGAAAAAGCCTGGATATATCCTCTAACAAGCAATGTCAATTTCTTTTTATTTAAGGAAATATAGCCTTCGTGATTACAAATACATTAAATGGCAAACATATTCCTTTATACATTTTGAGCAGGAGCGGGAATTTTGGAAAGCATTGCAGCTGTTTTCTTGTCCTGCCCTATAGGTGATATTTCCTTAAAATTATCTTCAAGAATAATTTTGAAGGGGAGAAGTCAAAATAAGAAATGGGAAGCCTAGTGACTTCTATGTCTCTGTCTGTCTGTCTGTCTGTCTGTCTTTCTATCCCTGTTCTTTCTGTCCCTGTTTTCTTCTCTCTGTGTTTGATTCTGTTTCTCTCTGTGTGTCTTTGTTTCTGTCTGTTTCTCTCTCTACTGCTGTCTCTATTTTTCTATCTCTCTGTCTTGTGTGTGTATGTTTGTGTTTGTGTAATGTTAGTTATGTGCTATGTGCTTATTGTGGGTATAGAAAGTTCACTTTTTTGGTAACACATAATGTGAAATAAAACTCTGTGAGTCATCGCTTAGAACAATATCTACTTTTCCTTCCCAAAGTGTGAATGCCAGGTCAATTAACCCAACTACTCATATCTCAGAATTTCTGAACAGCCATCTCTGATTCATTATATAATGTTCATAGAGTAATAAATTCAGAGTAGCAAAATTTAGAGGTCATCTAGTTTAATTCCCTCATTTTATAAATGAGAGAACTAAGGCACAGAGATTTAATAGACTTAGCCAACATCATTCAAATAACTAGAGACAAGAGTTGGGATCTGAATCCTTTTATTCCAGATCCAGTGCTCTTTACAATGTTACAACACAGATAGATTCCTCCCTCAAGGATTGCCTTTATTTCTCAAACTCGTTGTTCTCACATGGAATTACACCTCTGCTATTATATTTTTTTGTGTCAATTTTTCCCTATAAACATGGTTGCTAGAATCCTTAGCCCTGTTAAAGTACTTTGAGTAATGAAATGAACATTGGATAGTGCATAAACTTTATTTGCTGCACAGTGCAAAGGAATAACAGGTGATCATCAATGAATATAGAGAACATATAAAGGACTTGAATAGTTCATCAGCTCCCCCAGAAGTTAATAGAAGTTAGGGCTCTTATCAGGGTAAGCTACTGACATTTTTATAAATCCTTTTTTCCCCCCCCTCATATTGAGTCCTACATATTTCCTTTGAAGGTCATTTATCACCTTGTATTTAGACTTCCCATAATAGGTAGACATTTTGGGGGTTACTGAACAAACAATTTTTTTCCTATTGAACCCGCTCTTTCTGAATAACTCACCATATTAATGGTGGAGGTAGCAAGGTTCTATACTCCATGATATGGCTTCAGTCTTTGAGCTATACAGTCTACAGTGGTTATCTTCTTCCTTTTTAAAAGAAGCATTTTATTGAGAAAATCTCCCACTTGAGGACCAGAGACAGAACTCTTAAATTTAGAAACTCTTCAAATTAGGTCCACCTGTGAGGCAAACGCCAAGATTGAGTAAAGTAGGTTTGCAAGTATTGCTTTTGCCATGCACTTCTCTGGTAAATCTTCCAAAGTTTTCCTTACTACTGATTCATAAGCTTTTCTCTCATGATCTTTCCCCTCAGGTAGTATGAAGGCCTATATCCTTCTATCTCATGGCAGCCATTTCTAGTTCCTAAAAGGAGAAAATTATTTGATTACACAAATTCCTGTCTCACTCTCCTTACTCACTAGAATGGAATTATATTCTGTAAGATATTGTCTTCTGCATTATTGTTATTCAGTCATTTTTCAGTTGTATTTGACTCTTCATGACACCAATTTTGGGGATTTTCTTGTCAAAGATAGTGGAGTAGCTTGCCATTTCCTTCTCTAGTTCATTTTACAAAGGCAGAAACTGAGGCATCTCAATAACTGTCATTTGTCTTTTTTTTTTTTTTTGTATCAGCTGTACTTAGTACATAATAGATGAGAAATAAATGCTTATTGAAGTAAATTACTGAAAGGGAATATAATTTTTTATTATTTTTTTATTATGAGATTGCCTTTAAGATGAATGACAAATTGAGACTTAAGGGACCAGAATGTAGTCAAAAAGAGATGTTCCATTCCATGATACCAAAAGGTCAGCTTAATTTTTCTTGGAATAGTCTGCCCTTGATATACTTGCCATGTAACCCTAACTTATTTAACTATAATCTAGGCAACTTTCTAAGACTAATTTGAAGAGAAGGTACTGATTTGATGTAGAAGAGGGAATTTTAGTAGAGGGAATTTCCTTAGCTAGAAGTTCCCCACATCAATGAAATCACTAAAAATCATTCCTGTCTAGTACGATCTACTATCCCTGTAATCTACAATGCTTAGGACCCACGAGGAGAGCAAATTCATCCTCCCATAATATACAAGTAATTTTCTGAGACCAGTGATTCAGAGGAAGTCCTGTTAGGAAAATGGCATTAAAAGTTCAGTTCAAGGATACCGTGTATATACCCCAAATGTGTACACTGACTATTTGTGCCCATCCTGTGTTAGAACATTCTGAGTTCATATTGATCACCCACAGTTGGACACACTGTTGCTTGATTCTAACATATTGATATCATTTTGGTCCTCTTCAAGAATAAAAAACAACAATCAATATCAGGATTCTAACTGGGTATTAAGTAGGAAACAATAAATTTGTGTAGTTTAGAACATCTTCAACCTGAAAAAAATAGAAGGCATTACAATAGTGTGAAAATATCCTATTTGGCAAAACATTAGACTGAAGATGTAAAGGTCTTAGATGTAAATTTGTTACAAGATGATACAATTCAAAGTGTCATACTTGGGATAAGATTATAAATTCAAGTAAACTCTTTGAATTATATAATCCTAAGTAAGTCACTTGATTTTTTTAGACCTTCATAATCTTAACATAAAATGAAGAGATTACAATAGACGATCTCTAAGTTCTCTCCTTTCTAATTCTTATGGGGAGATGTACTGGACTCCATATTTTGAACACGGTCTCATTATTGGTTCTTGAAACAGATATCTATATGACCTTGAATAAATTACTTTTCTCAGCTAAGCCTTAATTTCTTCCAGTATTAAATCATGGTATTGGACCAGGTGATCCCCAAAGGAACTTCTAATTCAGATGTTTTGTGAATCCAGTTTAAATCTTTCAAACTTTGGGTAGCATCCTGAGTGTGATTTGTAGTGCCTCCCCCCCCCATCTCCAAACTAGACCCCACAAATCCCTTGGTGACTTCTTGGAATTTGCTTTCTATGGATAGATGACATTGGTGATATCAGCTTCTCAGTTTGAAAATCTTGTCCTAATAGTTACAGAACCAGTAGGGGGAACCCACACACTGTGGCTCCTGCCATAGAGCTGGACAGGATGATAATATAGAGACATTTTGGAATTTTTAGTGAAGAAAAACTGAAAAGCACTTTTGACAGACAGCAAAGCCTGCCTACTTGCTTATGGCAATGCGTTAGCTCATAGCAGTGGGAGTAGTAGCCCACTGGTCAATCCCTCAGTCGACCCATATCTGCATTTTGTCTGACAGATCAATGTTACATCAACTATCAGCCACACGATTGGGGATTTCTCATGCAAAGATCTTTTCTAGGACTGTGATCAACACATTGCTCACAGAAAGTAAAGCCTGAATTAATTCTATGGAAGCCACTGGACCTTCCTATGAGTAGGTCTGTTTACCCGGTGACTGGGATGAGTGAAATGAATATATTGCTATGTGAAGTTGAAGCTGTATCTGAATGTTGATGTGATATAAAATTGTTTTAACAACCAACACATATTTATTGAGATGTGCTGGACTCCATATTTTGAACACGGTCTCATTATTGGTTCTTGAAACAGATATCTATATGACCTTGAATAAATTACTTTTCTCAGCTAAGCCTTAATTTCTTCCAGTATTAAATCATGGTATTGGACCAGGTGATCCCCAAACTTCCAGTCATGGGCTAGGTACTGTGGGGGAAGTATAAGGGTGCAAAGAAATAAGCACTTATATAGCACCTACTTTTTTATTATAGCTTTTTATTTTCAAAGTATATACTTGGTTAATTTTCGACAAAACCTTGTGTTCTAATTTTTTTCTTTCCCTTCCCCCCCAATCAGCAAGTGATCCAATATATGTTAAACATGTGCAATTTCTCTTTAGATATTTTCACAAATATCATGCTGCACGTGCAAAATCAGATCCAAAAGAGAAAACAATGAGAAAGAAAACAAAATGCAAACAAACAATAACAAAAAAGTGAAAATACCATGTTATGGTTCATATTCAGTTCTCACTTTTCTGTCTCTGGATACAGATGGTTCTCTTCATCACAAGACTATTGGAACTAGTCTGAATCACCTTATTGTTGAAAAGAGCCATGTCCATCATTGTATAATCTTGCTGTTGCCATGAATAATGTTCTTCTGGTTCTGCTCATTTCACTTAGCATCAGTTCATGTAAGTCTTTTCAGGCTTTCTGAAATCATCCTGCTAATCATTTCTTATAGAACAATAATATTCCATAACATTCATATACCACAATTTATTCAGCTATTCTCCAATTGATGGGCATCCACTCAGTTTCTGATTCCTTGCCACTAGAAAAAGGGCTGCCACAAACATTTTTGCACATGTAGCACCTCCTATTTTCCAGACACTGAGACAAATACTTTGATTCTCATAACCACATTGGGAAGTACACATTATTATGATCCACATTTTATTTTATTAATTTTTATTTTATTTAATTGTATTTTTAAAAAAACTTTTATTTTCAAAATATATTCATGGGTAGTTTTCAACATTCAACCTTGCAAAACATTGTGTTCCAAATATTTTTCTCCCTTCCTTTCCCTCCCCTAGATGGCAAGTAATCTAGTATAGATTAAACATGTGCAATTCTTCTATACATATCTCCACAATTATCATGCTGCACAAGAAAAATAAGATCAAAAAGGAAAAAAATGAGAAAGAAAACAAAATCCAATTCACTTGAATTTCATGACATCACCTCCCTGAACTTACAGTCTTCTTTGAGAATGAAGGACAAACAACAACTCCAAGGAACAAGCATGATGTGGAGTAAGAGAAATGATAAGATACTCTGATCCTGCTCCTTCATAAATATAGAAAATTCAGTGGGTGTCATACATTGCAAATATTTTCAGACTTTTTCAATATATTAATTGGTTTTTACTGATTTTCTATCTTGTTTGTTTTCTTTAAAACAATAGCATTATATATAAATGATAGTCCTTTAAGAAGGGGCAACATGAAAGGAATACTAGGAAAAATTGGGGTTCGCCTCAACCCTAATTTTTGGAAAAATTTTCACTATTTGTTTTTTTAAACCAATTACATGTCAAAACAACTTTGAACATTTGTTATTTAGAATTTGGAATTCCAAATTCTCTCCTACTTTTCCTCCTTTCCCTCCTTGAGAAGGCAAGCAATTTGGCATAGATTATACATACACAGTCATGCAAGACATATTTCTGTATTAGTTGTGTTTGGAAGGAAAACATAGAAAAATCAAAAAAGAAAGAGAAAGTTTTTAAAAAGTATGTTTTGATGTGCATTCAAACTTTATCAGTTCTTTCTTTGGAAATAAATAGCATTTTCCATTATAAATCCTTGGGAATTGTCTTAGATCACTGTATTACTGAGAATATCTAAGTCATTCAAAGTTAATCATTGTATATTATTGCTGTTAATGTGTACAGTGTTCTGGTTCTGCTTACTTCATTTTGATTCAGTTCATGTAAACCCTCCCAGGTTTTTTCTGAAAGCTTTGTTCTTACAACAGAATATTATTTCATTAAATCATATTTTACAACTTGTTCAACTATTCTATTTCCAGTTCCTCATTTGATAGACATTCCCTCTAATTCCAATTATTTGCCATCACCAGAAAGAATTGCTATAAGTTTTCTATATATAGTTTCTTTTGCTCTCTTTGAGATACAAATCCAATAGTAGTATTGCCCCAATTATTATATATATATATATATATATATAAGAATATATATATATGATATATATATATATATATATATATATATATATGTATATGTATATATATATATATATATATATATATTATCTATACTATATATAATATATATATATATGTATTTTTAAACACAGTACTTTGGAATATTTACCTCTTTTTCTTAGAGTTAAGACAAAATTAAGATTCTGGTTTCCAGAGGAATTATTTTTTTTCATTTCTGAAATTATGGTATCTGGATCAGTTTAATAATATCCAGTAAAAATGAATCTTTCCCAGACTTCCAAAATGAGAATTATGCATTGCACTATCATTGTGGCTCACTCACTCCACGTCTGAATAAGGAGATCAAGGTATGATCTGATTATTGAATGGAAGACCAAGAGGCTAGAAAACAGGAAGAGGGCAAAATAAGCTAATCTCAGTGAGATCAATAATGCATATTTGCTCCTATTTGGGCAGACATGAATTCATGGTCCCTCATATTTTATAAATATCTACAATTCTAGGATAGATTCTATTAAGAAAATGTATTATAATACTTTGCTCTTACAGATTCTTCCAGGCAGTTGTCTACATAGCATTTAAACTAATATATTACTGTCAGTCAAAAAATATTTATTAAGCACTTATAACATACCAGGCATTGTGTAAAATGCTGAATTACTGATAATAAATGATCTCTTAGGTCCCTCTCCAAAACAACATTCTGTAATTCATAAATTCAATCCTAGAAGACTTCTCATCAGCATGGATAGCCAGGAAGACTGCATTGAGAGAAGAGCTCTGGGCCCTCCTGTTCCCTCTCCTGCTCTATATGTGTCAGCTGTCTGTGAACTCTGTCTTTTTTGATGTCTGGTTAAGAATCATCAGTCCTGTTTCTGAGACCAATAGCAAGAACAAATCCATGGCAAGATTCTGTGCTTCTTGAGTCAAGGGATTGAATATTCTTTTAAATGGTAATTGTGGGAAAAAAAAAAGTAACAAATTTAAGCTACAGAGGTAGTATTGGGAGCATTCTGTTGCTCTGGGTTCTAGGTCTAGGAAGAATCAGTGGTCAAATAATGAGGAAGTCTTTCTGTTCTTCTTTTTCATATCTGTAAAAATTAAGTATTTGACCTGAATAAGCATTTAGCTCCCTCTCAGATCTAATGTCCTCTGACCCTATAAAGAGCTGACAATAAAGTCTTTTCCTTTGAATTTGATGGATCTTCTGGCATTTTGAAAGTGACAAAGGAAGAGAGATTCCCTTTATAGCCTCCTTGCTAATATGCCTATCAATCACCCCCTCCATCAACAAATATTTGTTAAGAGCCTTCTAAGTACCTAGCTCTGGGCTAAATGCTACAAAGAAGTATTGGGTATGATTGCTTGATTACTTGTTCTCAAGGAGATGAGCTTGGGAGAGAAGGCTAATTCCCTAAAAATAATTAGAAAAGAATTAATTGCGCCATTGTATGGTACTGATCACAAGTGCAAAAGAAGTACAAAAGAGTGGAGCTAAGACATGAAAGATGGTTAACATTTAGCTTGTGGTTTGTCCTTCACTTTTGAAGAGAATAAGTGACATCATAGGTTTCTTGATTTCTGCTTGAATTGGATTTAAATGAGGTAGAGTTGTACTAACTCATCATTTTCACTCTTTCTTTTGTCTTTCTTGAAGTCTAATGGGGTGACTGGGGTGCAGTAGCTGGCATCTTTGGTGTCTGACCAAGCTCTGAGTGCCTGCTTCATGGCCTTCAAATAAATCATTCTCATTCATTTATTTCATGGGAGGAAGTTTTCATATGCTTCACAGACTAACTCCCCAGTATTGGCAGTTACTCTCCATCTGGTTTAGCCTATATGCCTATATGCAGAGATGCTTACAAAAATGTAGCTACTGCATGTGCTACAGCTTTTAAAAAAATTTCCCTGCATATATCTTTTTATTAAAGCTTTTTTTTTTTTATTTTGAAAAAATATGCATGGATACTTTTTCAACATTGACCCTTGCAAAACCCTGTGTTCCAAATTTTCCCTTCCTTCCCCCCCAACCCCTTCCTAGATGGCAAGTAATCCAATATATATTAAATATGTTAAAGTATGTTAAATCCAATATAGGCATACATATTTAGACAATTATCTTTCTGCACAAGAAAAATCAGATCAAAAAGGAAAAAAAATGAGAAAAAATGCAAGGAAACAACAACAAAAAGAGTAAAAATTCTATGTTGTGGTCCACACTCAGTTCCCATAGTCCTCTCTCTGGGTGCAGAAAGCTCTCTTCATCACTGAACAATTGGAACTGGTCAGAATCATCTCATTGTTGGAAAGAGCCATGTCCATCAGAATTGATCATCATATAATCCTCTTGTTGCCATGTATTATGATCTTCTGGTTCTACTCATTTCACTTAGATTCTACAGCTTCTTGAAGCCACAATTCAGAGCAGATGGATACCAAATATGGAAAGCAGCTCAGAAAAAAGGCTCAGCAGCCCTCACACCAGAGATACCGGTCTTGCCTTAATATTCCATAACTCCCCCAAATTTAGATAAATGAAGCCTAAAGGCAAAGCTTTCAAGGCAAAAAAGATGTCATGGATAAAAGCAGGAGTATACCCAATATGGACAAAGTCAGAGAACTTTCCTGATGGCTCATGTGTTGGAGAAGAGTAGAGAATAGGATTAGGTGGGTCAAATTACATACTACTCTGGAGACTGGGGGGGGGGGGGAAGGCAGAAGGATATGGATTTCAATGGAGCACCCTTGCTGATTCTTGATTATAATAAATACAAAGTTTTAGAAAAATTGTCTGACAGAATGTGTAGAGTCTGGCTTGGATGTTATTAAAATAACCCAGGTGATGTTACTAGTAAGTTTAAAGAAAGCAAAATGTGGTCTTGTTATAATAAATAAATAAGGTAATGGAAAGGTAAGAATCAAAGGAAACTTTATGATTGCTAAGCAGGGAGATTTGAAGACTAGTGGTAGCACATGATAGGCTAGAGAGCATTTCACTGTGGTCTTTGTAGCTCCAGAGCCTACCATAGTATCTGAAGTTAGAAAATACATGCTTAATAAATACTTGTTGATTGACAAATTGTAGCAGACCATTCATTCTTCCCCTGCCTCCATTCCTATCCTCAACTTCCTTCCCTAAATCTTTACAAATCTGAATTGGATTCAAGTTTCATAGGATCATAAAATCATAGCGTTGGAGTTGAAAGGAAATTTAGAAGCCCACTCACCTTACAGAAAGGGAAATCAAGGCTGACATTAAGTGTCTAAAGCAAAATTTCTGACTCCAAGGTCAATACTCCTATTACATCATCTAGACTTGAAAATAACAAGATGAGATACAGAAATAATTAAATAGATCATACAATTGCAATGCAACAGTAAACTTGGATAGTAATAATTGCACATGCTGGAAGTTTGGGAGCCTTATTGAAAAACAGAGACATAATCAGTATAAGATAACTCCTAGGGGCTAAAAACATTGTCTCGTGTGAACTTTCTTCCCCTAGCAATCTTTTCCTGAGCATTCCTTACCCTAGCAATCTTTTTCTGAGCTTCCTCTTGACAGCCACCTTTCTTTCAGCAGCATAAAAGTCTCATGGTATCCCAGAATTTTCTACTTCTTCTTGAAAGTCTTTCCCTTGCTCATGTGTGGCCCCACAATTCTCTGCTCCAGCAGCAATCAATCCTTTACTAACATAGAATAGTTGTGGTATTTTGGGATATACTTCCTTTGGACAGAAGCCATGCCCTAGGTCAACTTTCTATCTCCATAAGTGCTGAAATTGCTAATTATGATTCTACATTCAGTTACAAAGATGGATGAACATGGCATGGAAAGAACCATTCGCTTGTTGTTTCTGCTGCTGCTGGGTGCTAGAGAAGAAGGAGGAAAGCATGTGGAGCTTGAAGTCTTGATTTCTTAACCACTCTTCTAGTAAAGCACTTTTCCATATTCATTCATTCATTCATTCATTCATTCATTCATTCATTTATTTGTTTATTTGTTTGTTTATTTGTGAGGCAATTGAGGCTTAGTGCCTTGCCTAGGATCACACAGTTAATAAATCTTAAGTATCTCAGGCTGGACTTTTTCCATATTCTTCCATAATTCATATATTCAAAACTTAAATTCTATTGAATCCTATAGATTCCTCTAGAATCTTAAATCCATTTCTCCTTTCCTGAATGTATTTTCTAAAGCAAATGAAATAAAGCAAACTTGAGTTTAATACTGAATACCAACCAGAAAATTTAATTTGGATAAGCCTGACCCTACAAAGACTTTGGCATTTTCTACCATCTAAAAAGAGGAGTACCCCATGGAATTTTTATCTTAACACAGGACTGAGAAAGGAAGGGAGATTGATTGTACTGACTGAGTCATTAACAGTGTTATTTGTAGACAAATATCTAGGCGGACTAATTGTGAAACCTGACAAGAACACAACTTTTGGGGCTATTTTTTAGCAAGTGGTATGGAAAGAAGGGTGTTGCATTTCACACTACTTCTTTTACAAAATAAAGGGGGCTCAAAAAACCTCTCATCCCTTTTCTAGGTCATAATAGGCAATCTTTGCCCAAGAAAAAGAATTAAACGTTTTTTTTTTTTTTGTAATAATCTGATAAATGATTCAAGGGTCTATCATTTGCCATAGTAAACTTTGTCTTGTATTTCTTCAGTTACATCACTGTTTTTATTGGTACAGTGAACTTCAGTGATGCAGTTCAACAACTTTTAGCTTTAGTCTAAGATATCTAGGAGTTAAATGACTTGACCAGGGTCATATAACCATTCTATGACATTGATTTGCAGGACTTAAATAAAATATAGATATTTCTCACTCCAAAGTCAGCTTAGTGTAAGGAATAGACTCAAGAAGACCTGAGTTCAAATACTTCTGACGAAAGCTATATGACTTGTCAGCCATATATGACTTTGAGAAAATCCTTTAAATTCTGAGTCATGGTTCCACTAAAAAATAGAGATTATGACAATGAGTGTCTCACTGTGCTATTGTGACAATATGAGACAATATCTGTAAAGTAGTTTGCAAACCTTATATCACTATAAGAATGGCACTTCTAATTATAGGCATTTCCCTTAGCTTTTCATTATATTCTCCTCAAATAGGAGATGGGATTTCTTCAGGTGATGAAATCTTCTCTACTAGAATCCTACTTTAATGACTTATTGTGTTATAGGAATGACCTTGTGTTCTTTAAACTTTTATTTTTTTATTTTTTATTTTTTTTGCAAGGCAGTTGGGATTAAGTGATTTGTCCAAGCTCACTTTAAGTGTCTGAGGTGGAATTTTAACTCAAGTCCTCCTGACTTCAGAACTAGTGCTTATCCACTGCACTATCTTTAGCTGCCACTGACATTGTATTCTTAAAGGAGAATTTAAATCCTGGTAGGTTCTACAAGTTGGCAAAGTTTTGAATACAGGCTTGGTGATGACCTGTGTACATGTCATCTGAAGAGCAACCCTAATAGACTTGACTCATGAGCAGCATGATAAGATGAAATTTTGGCCACAAGTCTTCCTGAAGACTGTCTGCTAGGTTACCAAAGGCTTATGGTTTTGCTAATGCTAGGTGGTGTAATGGTTAGGAAGATGAGGTCAAATCTTGCCTCAAATACAAGCTGCAAGACCCTAGACAAGTCATCTTCTTTTTCTTTTCTTTTTTTGGCAAGGCAATTGAAGTTAAACCAAGAAATGTTAAAAGTCTGAGGCCAGATTTGAACTGTGCCATCTAGCTGCCCCTCTGGCCAAGTTATTTAATCTCCATAAATCTCAGTTTCTTCAACTGTAAAGTGGGGATCATAACAGCACCTATTTTGCAGAGTGAGGATCAAAAATGGGGTAATATATTTTAGAGCAATTAGAATAGTGCCTAGCACATAGTGCTTGCCTAGGTACTATATTGTTATTGTTGTTTCAGTTGTATCCAGATCTTCACAAACTCTTTTGAGGGATTTTCTTGGCAAAAATATTGACGTGGTTTGCCATTTCCTTCTCCAACTCATTTTACAGATGAGGAAACTGGGGCAAACAAGGGGATGTCTCTTGCTCAGGGTTTCACAACTAGTAAATATCTGAGGCTGGACTCCCCAATAAACTCCTGAGTTTAGGTCTGACAATCTATCCACTGTGCCATTTAGCTGCCTCATGCACCTAGGTATCCTATGAACTATATATACATTAGTATTTCTTCTCTCTCCCCTGTTGAACTTGTCCCACTTTGATGTAATCGTGGATCCATAAAGTATTATTATATTCATCTAATTGCCTAGATTATATGATCAAATATAGGATTCAAAAAGCAAGATGGATATATTTACACGTACATGATGGGGGTCATATAATTTTGTAAGTGAAGGGACTTTTTTACTTTTAACAATAAAGATAAACAGTGATGTTTGAGAGTAGTCTAGAGCCCTATGAGGTTAAATGACCTGACCAAGATCACAGAGCTAGTGTGCATCAGAGAAAAGAACTGAACCCAGGTTATCTTGATTCCAAGGTTTTTGCACTAAAGTTCATTAGTAATCTTATTATTATATTATTATTTATATTAGTTATATATTATTATATGTAATAATATATAATACACATTATATATTATTATATATAATATATTATTAATAGTAATATATTATTATATTAGTAATTGTTAGTAATCTTAGTTACTAACAAAATTCTGTTTAAAACATAACATTAAAGACAATTTTCACTTCTTTAGAAACTTTTGTGTTCTATGTCTTGCAATCATACAAGGATAGAATGTTGGTATACATGTGAATTTAGTTTTCAACATTCATCCCTGCAAAAACTTGTGTTCCATTTGGGCTCTTTATGTGACAGGGGAAGGATAAACAGGTAGAAACCCTGAGTATTTTTCTTGAATCTATGCAATGTCAAGAGAAAAAAGGAAAGCCCCATGATGTTGGATGAATCTCCAGTGATAAAATTATAGAGATGAGATAGGCAACAGTCTCACAGGAAAGGATGGGAAGCAGGAATGGTTAAGAGAGCAACTGGTTAAGATTGCTCTGGAGAATATGAGTATGAAAGAGATTCATGACAATTTTGTCATTAGCTCTAGAATTAATCTGATTCTAGATCCAGTTGCTAGAAAGAATATTGGGCTGCAAATAAGGGGAAATGGGTTCTTGCCTCTCTTTTATCATTAATGAGATATGGAATATTGAGGAGGCCACTTACCATCTCTGGGTTTTAGCTTCCTCAAACATAAAAAGGAGTCTTATTTATATATTTATATAGTCTTTAGGGTCAGGACTGTCAGTTGTGAATATGCACTTAGTCCAAGGAAGAGAATGCTATGCTAAAATGCTACACTGGGCAAGTTACAACTCTATTTACCTCAGTTCCCTCATCTGTAAAATGAATTGGAAAAGGAAATAGCAATCAGAGTCAAGACCTGATAGAAATACTTCTAATGATGCTAATTTGGGGTAAATATTTATCTAGATAGCCTGTTTTAATCCTTATATCAGTTGCTACTGACTTGTAAAGAAAGACAATAACCTCTGCTTTTTTGGGGCAAATAAATTGTCTTAAAGTTAATCTTGGATAATATTGCAATTTGAAAGAAGAACTGTTCATCCAGAAATATATGGAAATGCCAAGATAATGATGGTCATTTCCCTAATTCCTGCCTGAAGGAGTATGATCTTGAAACTGAGGACAATTGGGCATGAATAAGGATGTGATTCTATACAAGCAACATTACTTTTTGTTGTTGTTTCACAGCATACACTTTCACACTATATAGTTTTCACTGCCATGACTGAAATCTGTTTGGGAAGAATGTTTTGAAGTATACTTCATTAGGATATTTCAAAACATGTGATATGATTCATGTCTCATAACATCTCTGTGAAGGAGACTCTGAAACAATAACTCATCTGTTCCTTTTTTCACCTAAACACACTCAGTTGACAGACACAGTGGCCTTGTCACTCCAAGTCTGCTGACTCAAAGAAGGGTTTCTGATAGTTTCAATTGCAGTAGGGATAAGCAGGGCATCTGTTTTATTTATGGAGTTGGAAATTAAAAAAAAAAGGAGGCACCAGATTTCCCTTCTATTAAAGAAATGCAGATTCACTGGAATTAGATACATAGTTTAAAAGAGTAATAAGGGAGTGCTAATGGAAAAAATTATGTTGCCATGTTTTAGGAAAGACATTGATAAATTATAGATTTTCTATAGGAGGGAAATTTGTGGTACAAGGCATCAAATGATACTTGAGGATCATTAAAGTAAGCATAAATGTTTAACCTAATATTTCTATATATGATTTATCCAGATGTCAACAGCTGGCAGTGTTTATAATAGGTCTGTGTTTGTCGGTGATAAAAGGGGAGTCAGAAGTTTGCTCAGGTTTCATAAGGCAGTATCCACTAATGAGAAGAGGTCCCAAAATGGTCTCGATAGATAGATTCCTTTCCTGGCATTGCCCTTTCTTTTTTTTTTTTGTCTTGACTCCCAAGAATGACCAGGAAAGAGCATTCCATTCTCTTTTATATCTATAGCAATAATCCATTGAGTTCAGAAGAGTAGGTAGAAAGTCTACCGAGAACTCCATCCCAGTTCCCATTCAGTTCACTAGGGGGAACAAACTGCAGTATTTCAGAAATATTTTAAACCACCAGGAATGAGAATTACAGGTCTATCACGGCTTAGTGATAGACCTTCCTTTAATATTATATCAGTTTCTTTTTGTGAAATACCAACTTCTCTAAATGGCCCTTTCTCAAATCATTTTTATTACTCATATTTTAGAAGATACTATTAGCTTTCATTCTTGCATTCAAATGTGTTCAGATCAGCAAGTTGGAAATTCTGTAGCTACTTAATGTCCTACTAGGAGAAAAGGGTCCTTTATGGATGCAGATAATTCTTGGTTTAATATTTCCAGGGAGTGGGTAGAAGCAATTGGATGTCTGTCTTAAGTAACTATTCTGGGACTTGAAGAAATGGGTGTCAGGTCTAAGTAGAAGGCTCTCCTTACTTCTTAAGCCTTTCTAAATGATTCGTTTCAAGTGGCTTGATCAGATAATGAGTTGAGTGTTCTAAAAATTATTAGCACTAGAGCATATATAATCAATTACAGTTAATATTCCAGTTTAAGAAGGTGCTCCTTTGAGACCTTCATTATAGAAATGAAAACTCTTGCTGAAAATTAGACTTGGGGACATTTGCTTTCTTAATCTGGCCTAAGTGATCACCAATTCCCATTTTATTCATTTACCTAATGAAGAAGATCAACTTTGATGTCTCTCTTATTGTTCTGTTTCCCAAAGCAAATGTCCTGATTGGAAAATTTGTAATCTAAGGGGATATAATTGTGGTAAAGGGAAAGGACATTGTATTGAGTCATGGGACTTTTAGGCATTATCTTTGTGATCTCATGTAATTCACCTGAACTTATTAGGACTTAGCTTTCTATTGGTAAAATAAGAGTGTTGTCATATAATATCTCTACAATAATTTAGTTTTCCTGACATAAAACTTTTTCTTCCACCTATTTTACTTGTAACCCCTGTAACTTAGAAATACAACTCAGGGTCAAGAAAACCACAGACCCAGGCTCAGATCAAAAAAGGTTCATTCTTGAAGATTTCTCAATAATTAATCCTATTTTAAAATTGTTTTTGTACCACAACTTTGACTTAGACTGGGAATTCCTCAATTTGGCTCATATCTATCTGTGAAGGTCCGGGCTAGCTCCTCTGAAGGGCTCAGAATAAGTCCTTGTCAGGATAAGTAAAAGTCTTTGCCCCACGTTGTGGGCACCAATATGTGAAGGTCCGTATTTGTAAAGGTCCGGTAGTCTCTAAGTTATCCTTGGGGACTGCCATCTCAACTCACTCTCCCAGCCAGACTCTTCTTCCTCCAGAGTGCCATCCCAACTCTGCCCCAGGTAGACTACTTCTCCAGGCCCAATGTTGTCTTCTTTTATCCTCCCAGAGATCGTAATGAGAACTCAACGGGGCCTGGGAAAATTACTTCAACCAATGAACTTGCTCCTTCTAAAGGTTGTGTAAACTCCTTTTCGGAAGTTCAAAGGTGTGAACTCCCCCTAACGGCCAGAACTTAGGTGTGAATTCTGAGCCAGAGAACTGTCCAGACAACCTGAGTTCTCACCTTGTAATACTAACATCAGAGAACTGTCCAGACAACCTGAGTTCTCACCTTGTAATCCTAACATCTATCTTTCTCCTTCTACCGTTCAGTTCCCTTATAAGCAATGGAAGCTATCAAGGCATGAAATATAGTATTTCATACTATATACATTTAAAATTTATATAAATGCAAATTATACAGAAAGAATTTGCTACCATGTTCATAGAAAGAAAATAAAACCTTCTCACCTTCCTATATAGTTTGTATCTTCAAAGCCCCTAAAGAATGAACAGAATTCAAAATTTCTAAGGAGTCAAGCCTTCTGAAATTTTGGTGAAACTAACTTTTCTTTCCCTGCCCCTATTTAACAATACTCTATTTTTACAATTACATGTAAAGATATTTTCAGCTTTAATTTTTATAAGATTTTGAATTTTAGTAAAGATAGTTTTTATCATTCATTTTTATAAGGTTTTGAATTTAAAATTTTTCCCTGTCTTCCTCCTATTTAATTTTCTTAAGCTAGCAATCAATCTGATATGAATTATACTTATATGATCATATTAGACATATGTCTATATCCATCATATTGTTAAAAAACAATCAGAAAAAAGGGAAAAACCATATGAAAGTAAAACAAATCAGAACAACTGTGAAAATAGTTTGTATTAATCTGCATTCAAAATCCATTGTTCTTTCTCTGGATATCAATAGCATTTTCCTTATGGAGTCCTTTGGAATTATCTTTGATCATTGTGTTGCTGAGAAAAGCTAAGTGTAGTTGCAAAATACTCTCCAGAATGATTGGATCAATTTACAAATCCACAAACAATGCAATAACATTTTCATTTTCTCTAACATTTATTTTTTTCCTTTTCTGTCATCTTAGCCAGTGATATCTCAATTTCATTTCTCTAATTAATAGTAATTTTTCCAATGGCTTAGATCTGACTTTATTTTTGTGGAAAGTGTTTTGTACTTCTGCTTATGTAGTTCCTGACTTTCCCTTGGCAGATTCCCAAATATTTTATACTATCAATGGTTATTTTAAATGGAATTTCTTTTTGTATCTCTTGCTGTTGGATTTTGTTAATGATGTATAGTTGATGATTTATTTGGATTCATTTTGTATCTTGCAACTTTGCTGAAGTTGTAGATTGTTTCTAATAGTTTTTAGTTGATTCTTTAGGGTTCTCTTAAGTATACCATCATATCATCTGCAAAGAAAGATATTTCCTCATTACCTACTCTAATTCCTTTAATCTTTTTTTTTTCTTCTTTTGTTGCCAAAGCTATCATTTCTAATAAATTATTGAATAGTAATGGTGATAGTGCACAATCTTCACCCCTAATCTTATTGGGAAGGGTTCCAGTTTATTCCTATTACATATGATTCTTGCTGATGATTTTAAATAGATGCTACTGACTTTTAAGGAAAAAGTCCATTTATTCCTATACTCTCTAGTGGTTTTTTTTTTTTTTTTAATTAGGAATGGGTGTTGGATTTTATCAAATGCTTTGTTTGCATCTATTGAGATAATCATGGTTTTTGTTAAGTTAGTTATTGATATAGTCAATTATGCTAATAGTTTTCCTATTATTGAACCAGCCTTGCATTCCTGGTATAAATCCTATTTGGCCATGGTATATTATCCTGGGGATGATTTTCTCTAATCTTTTTGCTAATATTTTATTTAAGATTTTTGCATCAATATTTATTAAGGAGATATGTCTATAATTTTCTTTCTCTGTTTTCATCCTACCTGGTTTACGTATCAGTACCATGTCTGTGTCATAAAAGGAATTTGGTAGGAGTCCTTCATTCCCTATTTTTTCAAATAGTTTATATAGTATTGGAGCTAATTATTCTTTAAATGTTTGGTAGAATTTAATTAATAGTACTTTAGAACATTTTTATATGACTATAGATAGCTTTAATTTCTTTATTGGTGGTGAATTCAGCTTTTTCTTTTTTGGTACTTTGTAATTTGGTTTTCTTTTTTCTTTTCTTTTTTTTTTTTTTTTTTTTTTTTTTTTTTTTTTTTTTTTTTTAAATCAAATCAACCGAAGGTTTATCTATAATATTGGGTTTTTTCCCCATAAAATCAACTCTTACTTTTATTTATTAGTTTCATAGTTTTCTTACTTTTATTTTTGTTAATCTCTCCTTTTTCAAAATTTCTAATTTGATATTTGATTAGTGATTTAATTTCTAATTTTCTAGCTTTTTTAGTTGCATTCCCAATGCTTTGATCTCTTCTTTTTCTCTGTTTTATTCACATAAGCATTTAAAGTTATAAAAATTTCCCCATTATTCTTAGGCTGCATCCCATAAATTTTGATATGTTTTCCCATTATTTTCATTCTTTTTGATGAATTATTGTTTCTGTGATTTGTTGTTCGATCCACTCATTCTATAGGATTAGATTATTTAGTCTCCAAGTAATTTTTATTCTATCTTTCTGTGATCCTTTATTACATGTAATTTTTATTGTGTCACAATTTGAAAAGGATGCAGTTAATATTTTGCCTTTTTGCAAATGATTTTGAAGTTTTTATGCCACAATATAAGGTTAATTTTCCATTTACTACTGAGCAAAAGGTTTATTCCTTTCTATCCCCATTCAGTTTTCTTCAGAGGTCTATCATGTCCAACTTTTCTAAAATTATATTCATTTCCTTAATTTCTTTCTTTTTAGAGATTGAAGTTCCCTAGTAGTATAGTTTTGATGAATATTTTTCTTGTAACTCACTTTTCTTTCTTTTTTTAATTATAGCTTTTTATTTACAAGATATATGCATGGGTAATTTTTCCGCATTAACAATTGCAAAACCTTTTGTTCCAATTTTTCCCCTCCTTCTCCCTATCCTCTCCCCCAGATGGCAGGTAAACTAATATATGTTAAATATGTTAAAGTATATGTGTAACTCACAAGATTCAGATGCTATATCACTTGGTGTATATTTCATTGTCTATGGTATCTTTTATCAAGATGTAGTTTCCTTTGTTGTTTCTTTTAATTACATTTATTTTTTTTTGTTTGTTTGTTTTTCTGAGCCCAGGATAGCTACCCCTGCTTTATTTGTTTGTTTATTTGTTTGTTTTTGCTTCTGCTGAAATCTAATATATTCTGCTCTAGTCTTTTACCTTTATTCTATGTGTGTCTCTTTGCTTAAAAATGTGTTTCTTATAAACAACATATTGTAGGATTCTGGCTTTTAATTCTCTTTGCTATTTGCTTTCCTTTTATAGGAGAATTAATCCCTTTCAAATGCACAATTATGATTACTAATTGTGCTACTACTAATTCTTCCCTATTTTTATATATTTTTTTCTCTCCTTTTACGTTGTCACTCCTCACCACCAGCTTTTTTCATTCATTCATTCATTTATTTATTTTTATATTGCTTAATGAATCATGTTGGGAGAGAAAAATCAGAACAAAAAGGAAAAACCATGGGAGAAAAAAAAATAGAAAAAGGAAGTGAACATAATATGTGTTGATTTATATTCAATCTCTATAGTTTTTTCTGAATACAGATGGCATTTTCTATCCAAAGTCTATTGGGATTGTCTTGGATCACTGAACCTCTGAGAAGAACCAAATGGTTCATATTTGATCATTGAACATTCTTTTTTATAGTTGTAATTTTTATTATAATTAAACAACCATAAAATATATAATAGATAGTGAACATGGCAAAATTGAAAGAACAAGCATGAGCTCAAACTGTAGGTATAAGAGTAAAATTCACTGCCTATTCTTACATAAGTGGGAAGGTAAGACATATGAAATTTTAAATATATTTTCAGATTTAAAAAATGCATTGATTAGATTTGCTGCTGGTTGTTTTCTGTTTTTTTTTTTTTTCTTCTCTATTTTTCTTTTAACATATTCTTTGCTTTATAAGCTGGCTGTCCATAATGAGGGTATGTGCTTACATGCATGCATACATGCATATGTATGTATAAGAATGCAGGGAAAATAATTATTTATTAGATGTCATGAATCATGTTATCAAGTGATGCCCAAATGCAGCACTTTGTGTCCTTTTCTAGTATTGTATTGATTTTATGTAGAGCTGTATATTTTCTCCTGTTTTCCTTTTGCTGTTTTCCTATTACTATTATGATGGAGTTTTTAACTTTTTTCATTAATTGGTGGTTTTTTTATTTTTATCTCTTCCCCTCTCATCATTTTTTAGGCCTTTCTGTTTTTTAAATTATTATTATTAAAGCCTTTTAATTTCTTTTTTTTTTTTTAGACTGGTAAAAATAAGTTTATTATTGACATTGGGAAGTTGTCCTTTGCTAGAAAGACTGAATTCATTGGTGGCAGGTCCTGACAGAGAAGTGAATAAGGTTTTGTTAGGGAAATAGGTGAGAAAGATAAAGAGGGAATAATGCTGAAAGAGAATATCATTTCACAGGCAGAGGACTGCAGCTTTGCCAAGGGGAGAGAGAGGTTCCTTGACATGGCATGTTAGGTCCTCTGCAAGGGGATCGGTTGAAGGAAACTTGCTTTATGAGCAGTAAAGCTTTTTATTTTCAAAATATATGCATAGATAATTTTCAACATTCATCCTCACAGAATGTTGTGTTCCAAAATTTTTACTCCCTCCCTTCCATCCATTTCATCTCCTAGATGGCAAGTAATCCAATATATGTTAAACATGTACAATTCTTCTAATACATATTTCCAAAATTATCATGTTGCACAAGAAAATTAGATCAAAAAGGAAAAAATGATTAAGAAAACAAAATGCAAGCAAACAACACTAAAAAAGTGGAAATACTATTTTGTGATTCATATTCAGTCCCCACAATCTTCTCTCTGGATCTTCATCAGAAGATCATTGGAACTGGCCTGTACCATCTCATTATTGAAAAGAATCACATCCATCAGAATTAATCATTGTATAATCTTGCTGTTGCATTGTACAGATCACTACAATTCTAGCTGTTATTGTGTACAATGTATTCCTGGTTCTGCTTGTTTTGCTCAACATCAGTTTGTGTAATCTTTCCAGACCTTTCTAAAATCAGCTTGTTCATCATTTTTTATAGAACAATAACATTCCATTACCTTTGTATATAATAACTTGTTCAGCCATTCCTTAATTGATGGGTATCTACTTGTTTTCCATTTCTTTGCTACTGCAAAAAGGGTTGCTATAAACACTTTTGTACATGTGGGTTTTTTCCCTCCTTTATTATTTCCTTGGGATACAGACCCAGTAGGGGCACTGCTGGGTCAAAGGGCATACCCAGTGTATAGCTCTTTGGGCTTAGTTGCAAATTGCTCTCTAGAATGGTTGTATCATTTCATAACTCTACAAACAATGCATGAGTTCCAGTTTTCCTACATCCTCTCCAACATTTATTATTATATTTTCCTGTCACCTTAGTCAATCTGAGAGGTATGAGGTGGCAATTCAGAGTGCTTTTAACTTGCATTTCTCTAATAGTGATTTAGAGGATTTTTCATACGACTATAAATGGCTTTAATTTCATCTTCTGAAAATTGTCTGTTCATATCTTTTGATCACCTACCAATTGGGGAATGACATATTATTATAATTATACTATTAAGAATGGGATTCTTATAAATTTGACATGATTTTTAATATATTTTAGAAATGAGACCTATATCTGAAACACTGTCTATAAAGATTTTTTTCTCAGCTTGGTACTTCACTTTTAACTTTGTTTCTATTGGTTTTGTTTGTGCAAAACCTTTTTAATTAATGTAATCAAAGCTGTTCATTTTGCCTTTGATAATTTTCTCTAGTTCTTTGTCCATAAATTCCTCCCTTATTCAAAGATCTAATCAGTAAATTATCACTTGCTCTCCTAATCTGCTTATTCTATTCATGTACCCATTTTGATCTTATTTTGATATGGGGTATAAGATATAGATCTATGCTGAGTTTCTGACATTATTTTCCAATTTCCCCAGCAATTTTAGTCAAATAATGAGTTCTTATCCCAGAAGCTGGAGTTTGGGGGGGGTTATCAAACACTAGCTTATTGTAGGCCTTGATTATTATGTCTTGTGCATCTAATCTATTCCTCTGATCCACCACTATTTCTTACCCAGTACCAAATGGTTTTGATGATTGCTGCTTTATAATATCATTTTAGGTTTGGTATTGATAAATTACCATCATGTATATTGTTTTCATTAATTCCCTTGATATTCTTGACCTTTTGTTCTTCCAGACGAATTTTGTTATTTTTTTCTAGTTCTATAAAATAACTTTTTGAGAGTTTGGTATGACACTGAACATGTAGAGCAATTTAGGCAGAATTGTCATTTTTATTATATTGGCTCAGCCTACCCATGAGCAATTAATACTTTCCATTTGTTAAGATCTGACTTTATTTGCATGAGAAGTGTTTTGTAATTGTGTTCATATTGTTTTGTGTACAGTTATTTTTTTTACTTTTTTGTTATTGTTTAATCTTTTCAATTTTGTCCAACTTTCTGTGACCCCATTTTATTTATTGATTGATTGATTGATTGATTGATAATTTATTAATTTTATAATTATAATTTTTTGACAGTACTTATGCATGGGTAATTTTTTTTTTTACAACATTATCCCTTGTATTCACTTTTCCAAATTTTCCCTCTCCTCCCTCCCCTAGATAACAGGCAATCCCATATATATTAAATGTGTTACAGTATATTGTTAGGATTACAAGGTGAGAACTCAGGTTGTTTGGACAGTGACAAGGTGAGAACTCAGGTTGAATTGACAGTTCTCTGGCTCAGAGGTTTGCTTCAGGCCTTTAAAGGGAGTTTACACCTTAGGAATTCTAAGAGGAACAAGTTCATTGGTGGAAGAATTTCCCCATGCCCTGTTGATTCTCACATGCCTATTCTCTGGGAGGATAAAAGAAGGGCAGCACTGGGTCTGAGAGAATCGTCTCTGGGATAGAGTTTTGAGACCAGGCAGGCTGAAAGGAGACCAGTCCGATTTGGGGAAGGACAAGAGCTGGAGGAGATTCAGAGCTCCCAAGAAACTTGCACACAGAGGAAAAGGTTTTACAGATATCCTCCCAGAGAAGGATTATAATTGAGCAGATGACCTGTCCCTCACAATTCAAGAACATTACAGTATATCCTAGATACAATATATGTGTCTAAAACCAAATTTCTTGTTGCACGTTAAGTATTGGATTCCAAAATTATAAGTAACCTGGGTAGAAAGACAATAGTGCAATCATTTTACACTCCTTTCCCAGTGTTCCTTCTCTGGGTGTAGCTGTTTCTATCCATCATTGATCAACTGGAACTGAATTGGATCTTCTCTATGTTGAAGATAAACATTTCAATTAGAAATCTTCATACCATATCGATGTTGAAATGTATAGTGATCTCCTGGTTCTGCTCTTTTCACTCAGCATCAGATCGTGTAAGTCTCTCCAAGCCTCTCTGTATTCATCCTACTGGTCATTTCTTACAGAGCAATAATATTCCATAACATTCATATACCATAATTTACCCAACCATTCTCCAATTGATGGGCATCTATTCATTTTCCAGTTTCTAGCCATTACAGAAAGAGGTGCCACAAACATGTTGGCACATACAGGTCCCTTTTCCTTCTCTAGTATTTCTTTGGGATGTAAGCCCAGTAGTAGCACTGCTGGATGAAAGAGCATACACAATTTTTTTCCCCTGAGGCTGCGCTTAAGTGACTTGCCCAGGATCACACAGCTAGGAAGTGTTAAGTGTCTGAGACCAGATTTGAACTCGGGTCCTCCTGAATTCAAGGCTGGTGCTCTATCCACTGTGCCACCTAGCTGCCCTTGGCATGCACAATTTGATAACTTTTTGGGCATAGTTCCAAATTACTATCCAGAATGGCTGAATTCTTTCACAACTCCACCAACAATCCATCAGTGTCCCAGTTTTCCCACATCCCCTCCAACATTCATCATTATTTTTTCCTGTCATCTTAGCCAATCTGACAGATGTGTAGTGGTATCTTAGGGTTGTCTTAATTTGTATTTCTCTGATCAGTAGTGATTTGGAACACTCTTTCATATAGATGGAAATAGTTTCAATTTCATCATCTGAAAATTGTCTGTTCATATCCTTTGACCATTTATCAATTGGGGAATGGTTTGATTTCTTATAAATTAGGGTCAGTTCTCTATATATTTTGGAAATGAGGCATTTATCAGAACCTTTAACTGTAAAAATATTTTCCCAATTTGTTACTTCCCTTCTAATCTTATTTGCATTAGTATTGTTTGTACAAAAGCTTTTTAATTTGATGTAATCAAAATCTTCTATTTTGTGATCAATAATGATCTCTAGTTCTCCTTTGGTCATAAATTCCTTCTTCCTCCACAAGTCTGAGAGGTAGACTATTCTCTGTTCCTCTAATCTATTTATGATCTCATTTTTTATGCTTAAATCATGGACCCATTTTGATCTTATCTTGGTATATGGTGTTAAGTATGGGTCCATATCTAATTTCTGCCATACTAATTTCCAGTTTTCCCAACAGTTTTTTTTTCAAATAATGAATTCCTATCCCAAAAGTTGGTATCTTTGGGTTTGTCAAACACTAGATTGCTATAGTTGTACCCTATTTTGTCCTTTGTATCTAATCTGTTCCACTGATCAACTAGTCTCTTTCTTAGCCAATACCAAATGGTTTTGGTGACTGCTGCTTTATAATATAGCTTTAGGTCAGGTACACCTAGACCACCTTCATCTGACTTTTTTTTCATTAATTCCCTTGAAATTCTCGACCTTTTGTTCTTCCATATGATTTTTGTTGTTATTTTTTCTAGGTCATTAAAATAGTTTCTTGGGAGTCTGATTGGTATGGCACTAAATAAATAGATTAGTTTGGGGAGTATTGTCATCTTTATTATATTTGCTCAGCCTATCCAAGAGTACTGAATGTCTTTCCAATTATTTAAATCTGACTTTATTTTTGTGGCAAGTGTTTTATAATTTTGCTCATATTATTCCTGACTTTTCTTTGGTAGATGGATTCCCAAATATTTATACTCTTGACAGTTGTTTTGAATGGAATTTCTCTTTGTATCTCTTGCTGTTGCATTATGTTGGTGATATATAAAAATGCAGAGGATTTATGTGGATTTATTTTGTATCCTGCAACTTTGCTAAAGTTGTGAATTATTACTAATAACTTTTTATTAGAATCTCTAGGAGTTTCTAAGTATACCATCATATATCATCTTCAAAGAGTGACAGTTTGATTTCCTCATTACCTACTCTTATTCCTTTATTCTCTTTCTCGACTCTTATTGCTGAGGCTAGCATTTCTGATACAATCTTGAATAGTAATGGTGATAGTGGGCAACCTTGTTTCACTCCTGATCTTACTGGGAAAGGTTCCAGTTTATCTCCATTACATATTATGCTTACTGACAGTCTTAAATATATACTCCTGATTATTTTAAGGAATAGTCCATTTATTCCTATACTCTCAAGTGTTTTTAGTAGGAATGGATGTTGTATTTTATCAAATGCTTTTTCTGCATCTATTGAGATAATCATATAGTTTTTATTAATTTGATTATTAATATGGTCAATTATACTAATAATTTTCCTAATATTAAACCAGCCCTGCATTTCTGGTATAAATTCTACTTGATCATTGTGTATTATCCTGGGGATGATTTTCTGAAGTGTTTTTTGCTAATATCTTATTTATGTACAATTATTTTAAATGGGATTTCTCTTTTTATCTTCTCCTGGGCTTTGTCAGTAATATCTAGAAATACTGATGAGTTGTGTGTATTTATTTTATATCCTGCAACTTTGAGAAAGCTGTTAATTGTTTTGAGTAGATTTTGGGTGATTTTCTAGGATTCTCTATGTATATTATCATCATCTGCAAAGAGGGATAGTTTTATTTCCTATTACCTATTCTAATTCCTTTAATTTCTTTTTCTTTTCTTATTGCTAAAGTCAATATTTCCAGTACAATGTTGAAAAATAGTGGTGATAAGGGACAATCTTGTTTCATCCTGATCTTACTAAGAATGCATTCAGCTTGGGGCAGGTAGGTGACAGTGGATAGAACACCAGCCCTGAAGTCAGAAGGACCTGGGTTAAAATTTGACCTCAGACCCTTAACACTAGAGCTGTGTGACTCTAGGTAAGTCACTTAACCCTAGTAGCCTCAGGGAAAAAGAAAAAAGCACAGCTTCTTGCCATTACAAAAAATGCTTGCTGTTGGTTTTAGATACCCCTTATTATTTTAAAGAAAACTCTTTATCCCTATGCTCTCTTGTGTTTTAATAGTGTTTTAATGTTTAAAATGGGTGCTATATTTTGTCAAGAGCTTTTTCTGCATCTATTGAGATTACCATATAATTTCTTTAGGTTATTGAATAGCCCTACATTTCTGGTATAAATCCCATTTTGTCATAATGTATCATCCTACTGATAAGTTGATGTAATCACTTTGCTAATTTATTTAAAAATTTTCTATCAATATTCATTAGGGAGATTGGTTTGTAATTTTCTTTCTCTGTTTTGGTTTTTCCTGATTAATGTATCAGTACCATATTTGTGTCATAGAAGGAATGTGGCAGGACTCCTTTACTTATTTTTCCAAATAGTTTACATAGTATTTCAATTAATTTTAGAAGTGTAGAATTCACTTGTAAATCCATCTGGCCCTAGAAATTTTTTCTTAGGGATTAATGGCTTATTCAATTTCTTTTTCTAAAATGGGGCTATTTAAGTAATTTATTTCCTTTTCTGTTAATCTGTGAAATTTATATTTTTGTAAATATTCACCTATTTTGTTTAGATTTTCAGATTTGCAATCATACTGTTGGGAAAAATAGCTCCTAATTATTGCTTTAATTTCTTTTTCATTGGTGATAAATTCATCCTTTTCATTTTTGATGCTGGTAATTTGGTTTTTTCTCTTCTTTTTCTAATCAAATTTACCAACAGTTTATCTTTTTTTTTCATAAAACTAATTCTTAGTTTTATTAATTAGTTCAATAGATTTCTTAATTTCATTTTTATTAATCTCTCCTTTGAGTTTCAGAATTTCTAATTTGGTTTTTATTTGGGGTATTTTAATTTGGTCTTTTTCTAGCTTTTTTAGTTAGAGCTATCATATCTAGGTTTTCTAAGATTCTATTAACTCCCTTAGTTTCTTTCTTGTTTATTTTGTTGTTAGATTTGTCTGATACTGAGAAGAGAAGTTGAGGTCCCTCAGGTCCCCCATTAATATATTTTTTCTCTCTATTTCTTCCTGTAACTGGCTTATCATCTTCTCTATATGCTCTACTACTTGGTTCATATACATTTAATATCTTCATTGCTTATCATGATGTATTTTTCTTCCTTATTTCTTTTAATGAGATCTATTTTTACTTTTGCTTTATCTGAGATCAGAATTGCTACCCCTGCTTTTTTTCCCTTCAACTGAAGCATACTATATTCTACTCTAGCCTTTTACCTTTTCTCTGTAGATGACTCTGCTTCAATGCTTTTTTTTTTATAAACAACATATTGTAGGATTCTGATTTTTCATCACCTTCAAATTCACAATTGTGATTACTAATTGTGTAATTCCCTCCATCCTATTCTTTCCTCTTCTCATTTTTTTCTCTCCTTTCACTGTGTTCCTCCTCACCAATGTTTTGCTTCTGACCACCAGCTCCCTCAATCTGCCCTCTTCTTTCAGCCATTCCCCCTTCTCTTTTTCTTTTCCTTTCCCCTCCAACTTTCAAACAGGATAAGATAGATTTCTCTACCAAACTAAGTGTACATGTTTTTCCCTCTTTGACTCAACTTCATTAAGGTAAGGTTCAAACAATACTCACATCCTCTTTTCTTTCTCTCTATTGTAACAAGTCTTTCATGCCTCTTTGTGTGATATAATTTAGTCCATGCTGCCCTTCCTCCTTTTTACTTCTTTCAGTGCAATTATTTTTTTAACCCCTCGATTAATTTTTATTATCACATCAAAGTTAAATTACACTCACATTTTCTGTCCAAGTATATATTCCTTCTAATTGCCCTAATAAAGATACAATCGTTAAGAGTTACGTGTATCATCTTTCCATAGAGAAATTTAAACAATTTAACCTTCCTGGATACCATTTCCCCCCCTTTTTTCTTTCCTTTTCAGTTATTTTATCTTCCCTTAAATCTTGTATATAAAGATCATTTTTTCTGTTCAGCTCTGGTCTTTTCATCAGGAAAGTCTAAAAGTCCCTTATCTCATTGAATGCTCATCTTTCCCCCTGAAAGATTATGCTCAGTTTTGCTGAATCGTTAAGTCTTGTTTGTAATCCCAGTGCCTTTGCTTTCTGGAATATCATATCCCAAGCCCTCTGCTTCTTTAACATAGAAATGCTAAATCTTATGTAATACTGATTGTGACTCCTTGATATATGAATTGTTTCTTCCTATCTGCTTGCAATATTTTCTCCATGATCTGATAATTCAAAATTTGGTTGCAATATTATTTGGAATTTTCATTTTGAGATCTCTTATTAGGAGGTGAATGATGATTTTTTTTGTCTTTTTATCCTCTGGTTCTAGGATATCAGGATAATTTTCCTTGATAATTTCTTGAAAGTTGCTGTACAGACTCCTTTTTTTTTTTTTTTTTTTTTTTGATCATAGCTTCAGTTCAATAATTTGTAAATCATGTCTCCTGGATCTGTTTTCCAAGTTGGTTGTTTTCCTGTTGAGATATTTTACATCTTTGTCTACTTTTTTCATTCTTTTAACATTGATGGAGTCTTGAGGTCTCTTAGAATTAGTAGCTTCTACTTGTCCAATTCTACTTTTCAAGGAATTATTTTCTTCAGTTAGCTTTTGTATCTCCTTTTCTATTTGTCTAATTCTACTTTTTAAAGGAGTTGTTTTCATCAGAGAATTTTTTTTATTTGGCTAATTTTATCTTTTAAATAATTGTTTTCTACAATCATTTTCTACAATCATCCTTACTTTTCTAAGCTGTTCATTCTTTTGAACAACCTCATTTCTTTTCCCAATTTTTATTCTGTGTCTCTTATTGAATTAAATTTTTTGAGCTCTTCCAGGAAAGCTTTTTAGTTTTGTGATGTATCACATTCAGTTTGAGGTATCACATATGTAGGCATTTTGATATAGTTGTCCTCTTCTGAGTTTATGTTTTGATTTTCCTTATTGTCATAGCAAAATTTTATGGTCAGGCCTTGTTTTTTTTTTTTTTTTTCTCATTATTTTTAGTCTATTTTGTGACTTCTAAAATTGAGTTCTGCTCCTGGGGTACAAAGAACCTTATTCCAAGCTTTCTGTGCTAGTCATTAGCTTTTGACCTTGGGCTTCAGGTGCTTAGCATCCTGCCCACTCCACTAGAGTGACCTCGGTGAGTCATGCCTATTGTGCTGGAGCTGAAGGCCTCCCAGCTGGCCTGCTGACTCAGGACAGAGGGGTCTCAGTTGCTGATCCATGGTGTGATTAACACCCACCTGTTGGCTTGCCTGGTCACCATCTCTGCTGGGTTGTATCTTTTATGTAAATGATACAGATCTTTCTTAAAGTCCTTCTAAATTATCTTAAGTTGGAAAATTGTTTTACTTCATCTTTTCATAAGCTTCATCACTCTAGAATTCATTTAGAGACATAATTTAACATTGTTTCCAAGAAAAACTTTTTTCTGAAAGAGCTCAGTTAATGTCTTGGCTGTTGTCTGCCATCTTGGCTCACCTTCAAAACTTACTTTTCTTTCTTTCTTTCTTTCTTTCTTTCTTTCTTTCTTTCTTTCTTTCTTTCTTTCTTTCTTTCTTTCTTTCTTTCTTTCTTTCTTTCTTTCTTTCTTTCTTTCTTTCTTTCTTTCTTCCTTTCTTCCTTTCTTCCTTTCTTCCTTTCTTCCTTTCTTCCTTTCTTCCTTTCTTCCTTCCTTCCTTCCTTCCTTCCTTCCTTCCTTCCTTCCTTCCTTCCTTCCTTCCTTCCTTCCTTCCTTCCTTCCTTCCTTCCTTCCTTCCTTCTTTCCTTCCTTCCTTCCTTCCTTCCTTTCTTTCTTTCTTTCTTTCTTTCTTTCTTTCTTTCTTTCTTTCTTTCTTTTTCTTTCTCTCTTTCTTTTTTTTTCTTTTTTTTTTTCAGAAAAGGCTATAGTTTATTATTAGAAAAATTTTATCTTTTTATTATTATAACTTTTTATTGACAGGGTAATGGGTAATTTTGTAACAACATTATCCCTTGTACTCACTTCTGTTCTGACTTTTCCCTTCCCTCCCTCCACCCCCTCTCCTAGATGGCAGGCAGTCTTATACATGTTAAATATGTTATAGTATATCCTAGATACAATATATGTGTGCAAAACCAAACAGTTCTCTTGTTGCACAAGAAGAATTGGATTCAGAAGGTAAAAATGACCTGGGAAGAAAAACAAAAATGCAAACATTTCACACTCATTTCCCAGTTTTCCTTCTTTGGGTGTAGCTGATTCTGTCCATCATTGGTCAATTGGAACTGAATTAGATCTTCTCTTTGTTGAAGATATCTACTTTTATCAAAATACATCCTCATACAGTATTGTTATTGAAGTGTATAATGATTTCTTTATTCTGCTCATTTCACTCGGCATCAGTTCATGTAAATCTTTCCAAGCATCTCTGTATTCATCCTGTTGGTCATTTCTTACAGAACAATAATATTCCATAGCATTCATATATCACAATTTACTTAACCATTCTCTAATTGATTGGCATTGATTCATTTCCAGTTTCTAGCCACTACAAAAAGGGCTGCCACAAACATTTTTGCACATACAGGTCCCTTTCCCTTCTTTAGTATCTCTTTGGGATATAAACCCAGTAGTAACACTGAAAAGCTCATTTTTCAAAGAGAATCAAATATAGTTGGTCAATAAGTATTTATTAAATGCTTTAAAAAAAACCAGTGTCATTATGCTAGGTTCTAGGGATACAATGAAAGATAAAGGAGAATTCTTGCTTTAAAGGAGGTCACAATCTCCAAGCAAGATAAGAACTTGGAATCTTTTGCATGATTCCTTGAAGGACACAGTTTGAGTTTGCTCTTATACATCTCAATTTTGAACCATTGAGCCCCAATTTCACTCCTTCCCAGGTGTTTGGATTTGGGCTTCCCTGATACATTCATGTCATCATTCCATTCTTGGTATTTCCATATTTGTTTAGTGCTGCTCTCTTGAAAGTATGTTGCTCATCAATCTGGAATTATGCCCCAAAAGTTATCAAGCTGTGCATACCCTTTGATCCAGCAGTGTTACTACTGGGCTTATATCCCAAAGAGATACTAAAGAAGGGAAAGGGACCTGTATGTGCAAAAATGTTTGTGGCCGCCCTTTTTGTAGTGGCTAGAAACTGGAAAATGAATGGATGCCCATCAATTGGAGAATAGTTGGATAAATTGTGATATATGAATGTTATGGAATATTATTGTTCTGTAAGAAATGACCAGAGAGGCTTGGAGAGACTTACATGAACTGATACTGAGTGAAATGAGCAGAATCAGAAGATCATTATACACTTCAACAACGATACTTTATGAAGATGTATTCTGATGGAAGTGGATATCTTCAACAAAGAGAAGATCTAATTCAGTTCCAATTGATCAATGATGGACAGAATCAGCTACACCCAGAGAAGGAACAGTGGGAAATGAATGCAAATTGTTTGCATTTTTGTTTTTCTTCCCAGGTTATTTTTACCTTCTGAATCCAATTCTTCCTGTGCAACAAGAAATTCAGTTCTGCACACATATATTGTATCTAGGATATACTATAGCACATTTAACATGTATGGGACTGCCTGCCATCTAGGGAAGGGGGTGGAGGGAAGGAGGGAAAATTCGGAATAGAAGTGAGTGTAAGGGATAATGTTGTAAAAAATTACCCATGCATATGTACATCAAAAAAAAGTTATAATTATAAAATTAATTTAGAAATGTAAAAAAAAGGAAGAAAGAAAGAAAGAAAGGAAGGAAGGAAGGAAGGAAGGAAGGAAAGAAGGAAGGAAGGAAAGAAGGAAGGAAGGATGGAAGGATCGAAAGATGTTGCTCATTGTTGCCGAGTCTCTCCCCTATTGATACTTATGGGTCTAACCCTACATCCCTTTCCACAAGCAAACATTACATATTTTGTGATCAGATAGCCAGAAACAAAATGTAGTTGATGTACTTTTAGCTCTCTTAATAGTAATCAACATCCCTACTCAAAAGGTTTTTAAAAGGATCTCTCAGAAAGTCAAAAATTCCTTTTGCTTTTCCTCATTTCCAGTGGGAATCTTTAGCCATTATTTTAAACTGGGTATGAGTTGTTGAAGTTCTTTCACTTCCCCTACTCTAGATCAGAGTACTTTGACCTCCCCCATTCCTCATTGTCTAGGGTCAGGCTATGGACATCTGAAAGTCAGAGATATGAGAAATAACTAAAAATGTTTAAGAAGAACCAAGCTACTGATGGTTTTCATTTAATCCTGTTGCATGGCAAAGGTCCCCATCCCTATTTCATTCATCCATCAGTGAAAGCAATTTGCAGTTGTCAATTGGAAGGGTTAGAGGCTGCATGTGTGACTTCATTGGCACAGGGAACTCACAGGTAAGGAAACTCTCTTCCAATGCACATTAGTACCTTATCTGCAGCTTATAGGCTTAAAGGATTGTCTGGAACCCTTAGAAAATAAGTGACTTGGCCAGGATCAGACAGTTAGTATGTGTCAGAGCGTACTTAAATCTCATGACTTCCTTTTTTTTTTTTTCTTTTCCTTGAGGCTGGGGTTAAGTGACTTGCTTAGGGTCACACAGCTTGGAAGTGTTAAGTGTCTGAGGCCAAATTTGAACTCGGGTCCTCCTGAATTCAAGGCTGGTGCTCTATCCACTGTGCAACCTAGCTGCTCCTCATGATGTCCTTTATTCAAAAGCTGGCACTTTATTTATTTTACTTGGCTGTTACTTCTTGTCAGTTGCAATGGGGAGATGTCATCAATAAAAGCTTGGTACAATACTCTTAGAAAGAACTGCATTGAGGTGATGTATAATCAGAGAAGGAAATCTTTTTTTTTTCCTAGGTTTGAATTATGGCCTTATCATTTACTAGTTGTGTGACTTTGAATAAGGTATTTAAACTTTTTGAGACTCAGTTCCTCTTTCAGGTCCCTTGTCATGTAATTGATATATAATGTTAATACATGAAAATCCTATCCTTTCATCAGTCCCTATCTATCTATAATTTAGTAGATAAATCAAAGGAAGGTATTGTAAAAACTGGCTTGCCCAGGGTTACAGAGCAAGGAAGTGTTAATGGTAGCATTTGAATCAAGACCTTACTCACTCAGGCTTGATGTGCCTTATGTGATAGGTCTCTAAACATCTTAGGAAAATGTCAGCCTTTCTGCTTCCTAAAGAACCATTGGTTAATACAAACGCTCTGGAAAGTGTCATATAGTTGGTATTTTGTCCCTTCCAGGTCACCTTTAAAACTTCCTAATAATGGTAATGTGGGACGAGAAATTCTGGACGGCAAAGCCATCCATTATTCCCCTGGACATATTGCCATGGCTGCCTCTAATGATCCCTGAGCACGGCTATTAAAGGCAAGATATTACTCTGCAAAGTTTATGGTTGCAGTCTTGCTGAAACAAGCAAATACCTTCTATTACATTAATGCTCTATTTAAATAACAAATGGCTGACCTCTTTGTGGATTTTCTTCTCCCACATGTGTTTGGGTTGTTGGGTATGTGTGCGTGTGAATATTTTTAGGCTCCTCTAAGCACCCAGGACAACACAGTTAACAAAAGATCATTCTGACAGTCCCCTTTAGATTCTATCACTTGCCTCCTATTCTGGAAGCTTTGCAGAAGCAATGTTTATCATTGTTCTGTGTAATACAGTAATAAAGATTTGCTGTTCTCTTTGCTGTGGAAGCCTCATCTATAAAAAAGGGAAAATGGAAGTGAATTAGGTCAAGAATGCTTTCAGGTCCGCTTGTGAAATGCTGGATGCAATGGTGACATTTCAACCTGTACTTGGAGCTGAAACCCATCAATTGAGTTGATGATGTGTTTCTATAGAGAAGCAAGGATGCAGAACTAGTCAAATGCCTTTCCGAGCAGCTTGCCTTAAAGCAGTCTATTTGACCAAGCACCCAATCAAGTCCATTTATGTGCCTGTGAATCTAGGAAAATGAAATTATCAGTGGAGAGCAATCAGAGACATTTGCTTCAGAGACAGGCACAATGCAGAGGTCTCAAACTCCATCCATTCATGATTGAAATAACACATCATTCTTAAGTCAATTCCTTCCTAGTTGAATGTACTTTTCAATTAAATTTCCTCATTTCTTCTTTGGGATGGAAGAAGGATTCACTGAAAATGCAGACTATGCATTATAATTGTTAACTAGACTCAGTACTATCTAATTTGGGAAGAGTCATTTGCTAATGATTTTCTGTGGTCTTTGGGAAAGAACTCTGAGTTTGGGATCAGCTTTCTCTGATGATTACTGGTTATGTGACTTTCTGATCTTCTGTATCATTATTTATAAAATGGAGATAATAATACTATCAACTTCACAAGGTTTGGGGGAAGATAAATGGAAGGAATATATGTGACAGTGTTACGAAAAGAATGCTCTTATCTTTTTACATTTTTAAATTTTATTTTTATTTATTCCATAAATAAAACAAACATTTCTGTCATAATATAATAAAAATATTGCACATGAAATTGAAAATATATAATTTGCTATTCCTTTTAAACATATGATAAGGTGATTGTGTAAATATATGGTAAGGTTATTGTGAAAAAAAATTTTATTCTTCCTTAACCTTTTGTCCCCATTAACCACATATGTATATACATGTAAAATCAATGCATGCTTAAAGCTTTAAAAAAATTCCTGGAATGATCCAATTTTCTGCAGACTTTCACCAGCTGGTCAGAGATATCTATAAGGTTTCTGGTCCAATGCAAATGCCTAAATTATTCATGGATCTCTGCTTTAAGTAAATCCTGTTATCTTGGATCAAGATGGTTTTGGAAGGACAAGGTGCATTCTAAGCCATCCCCTAGTCATGGGAAAATAGCACTGATTAGACAAATAAAGACAGTTTTGTTTTTGACACTCATTTCAAATGATATTGGGAGTTAGAAGCCTTGAATACTGGCACAGCAATGTACTAACAAGGTGACCTTAGAGAAATCATTTATCCTCTCTCAGATTTATCTTCCTCAGCTGAAAAATTAGAGATTAGGATAAGATGATTTCTAAAGGCCCTTTCGATTTTAAATTTATGAAACTATGATCTTTCATATCTTAAGATATAGAATTGAATTCACAGGCAGAGGGAAAAGAGGTGGTAACTTACATGAATTCCATCATGAAATACATTTTCTTTGGGGGATCAAGTTTTGGAAGGTTTGATTATGCCTTTGGGTAAGGAGTTAGCTTGGGAAGAGGAAACTACTACTAGGTGTTCTTTAGTGATATTTCTCTACTAACTCTCACTTTTCAGAGTGGTTGGACCTATGCCATTCCATCCAATGGACTCACTATCTTCCTGTCTCTATAGTTTGGTATATCTTGAGGAGAATCTATATGTCTTGGGAATATAAAGATTCTAGATATCACCTAGACGTACAGTTACTCATAAAACCTGTATATACAAAACAAAAGGAAAGAAAACCACGTAACAAATTGGATATTCGCCAAATTAGACCTTTGGCCAATATCCAAGGTAGTCCAGAAAGAGGTAGGAAATAAATGGTAAAGTCTTCTAAACCTTCATGGCCTGTGCAAATACTGGGTAATTCATTTAATTTTATAAAATGTCCCTGAAGTTTTCCAATTATCTTTGAATTTAGTATTTCACTATCTGCTTGCGTATCTTGATTATATATTTATCTACTCCTAGGATCCTGTTTAGTACCCTGAAATAGTCTACTCTAACCCTCTTAACCGCAATCAAGTGATTAGACTAGGGTTGATTGTTTGGAGATGTGTCAATTCTAAAGATAGGCTATGAATGTCTGGGACATGAACTTTGGGGGAATTATAAACATCTATATCATATGGAGAATGTTTTATGATTTTATTGTTGTTCAGTCATTTCAGTCAGGTCCAATTCTTTGCAGCCCCATTTGAGATTTTCTAGGCAAAGATATTGAATTGGTTTGCCATTTCCTTCTCTAGATCATTTTACAGATTAGGAAACTGAGGCAAATAGGGTTGCACAGTGTCACACAGCTAGTAAGTATCTGAGGTCAGATTTGAACTTAGGTCTTCCTGATTCTAGACCTAGTACTCTATCTATGGTGCTACTTGGCTTCTTTTATGATGCTCCATAGATGATGAGAAATTCAAATTTACAAGAAGCTTACTGTGGTTCCCTAATTTGAGGGATATGATTACTTGTTTGATTTTGATTTCTTTTTTAACTATAGATCTGAAAAGTAATTTTTTCTTGTTTTTCCTAATTTATATTATTACCTTTTTTATTTAAGGCCCATATCTTAGTGCTAATCACAGTTCATGGTTCTTTGTAGATACTTAGTAAATGTCTAATGAATTGAATTGAATAGCGGGACTGATGAGAAACTCATTTTGGAGACATATTCAATATGGGGACTGCACTTAGATGATACAATTCTCTCTCTCATTAGCTTTCACTCTTATTATTCCTTTGAAATCTTGGTTAGTCTTTAGATTATTAGAGTCCTCAATTCTTTCAATATTGTCTTTATCATATCATCATGATATAAATTATGGTCTTCAATCTCTTCCGTCACTATATGTCAGTTCATGTAAGTCTTCTCAGGTTTTTCTGAAATCTTCTTCATACTTTCTGATAACACAATAGTATTCTATTACATTTAACCTGTTTCCCAATTTATGGGGCTCTCTCAATTTTCCATTCTTTGTCACCTCAAAAAGAGCCACAAAATCTTTATAATTTGTTTTGCTCAGGACTAAACCCTCCAATTCCTTTCTTCCTTTCCCCTTTCCCTTCTATTTTTCTACCTTTGTTCAGAACATTTATTCAGTTCATTTCAGAAAAATGTTAGAATTTAGCAACTGAAAAGGTCTTTCAATATGTCACTGAATTGGTAAAGTTTTTCTGCAAATACTTCCTAAATACTTATCAACTTAACATTCTAGGGAATTGCTCTAGGGAAGAGATGTTTTCTGGGATCATGTCAATGCAAACATGTTGGAAAAAAGAAGGTGCATGCTATCATTTTGTCTTGTGCAGCTTCTTAATCCAAAATATCTTTTTTCTCAATAGTATTTTATTTTTCCAATACATATAAAGATAGTTTTCAACATTTATTTTTGTGAATTTGTCTTTCAAATAATGATGAATGTTGGAGGGGATGTGGGAAAACTGGGACACTAATATATTGTTGGTGGAGTTGTGAAAGAATCCAGCCATTCTGGAGAGCAATCTGGAATTATGCCCAAAAAGTTATCAAACTGTGCATACCCTTTGATCCAGCAGTGCTACTACTGGGCTTATATCCCAAGGAAATACTAAAGAAGGGAAAGACGCCTGTATGTGCCAAAATGTTTGTGGCAGCCCTTTTCGTAGAGGTTAGAAACTGGAAGAGAAATGGATGTCCATCAATTGGAGAATGGTTGGGTAATTTATGGTATATGAAGGTTATGGGATATTATTGCTCTGTAAGAATGACCAGCAGGAGGAATACAGAGAGGCTTGGAGAGACTTACATCAACTGATGCTGAATGAAACAAACAGAACCAGAAGATCGCTGTATACTTCAATGCTGTATGAAGATGTATTCTGATGGAAGTGGATATCTTCAACATAAAGAAGATCCAACTCACTTCCAGCTGATCAATGATGGACAGAAACAACTACACCCAGAGAAGGAACACTGGGAAGCAAATGTAAATTGTTAGCACTACTGTCTATCTACCCAGGTTACTTATACCTTCGGAATCTAATACTTAATGTGCAACAAGAAAATGGTATTTACACACATATATTGTATCTAGGTTATATTGTAACACATGTAAAATGTATGGGATTGCCTGTCATCAAGGGGAGGGAGTAGAGGGAGGGGGGGATAATTTGGAAAAATGAATACAAGGGATAATGTTATAAAAATGACTCATGCATTTATACTGTCAAAAATTTTATAATTATAAAATTAAAAAAAAAGGATTTGTGTTCCAATATTTTCCCCTCTCTTCCTTACTTCCTTCTTCCTAAGACAATCTAATATAAGTTAAATGTGCGATCCTTTTAAACATTTCTATGTTTCTCATGTGTCCCCAAAAGGGGAAAAACACAGGAAAGAAAAAAAAAACAAACAACAAAACTAAAAACAAAAAAATAAAATAAAAATGCTATGTTTGATTCAGTTTTCATAATTTTTCTCTGGATGCAGATGGAATTTTCCATCTCAAGTCTAAATTATAAATAAATAAGCAAATAAATAAACACACACATACACATATGTGTGTGTGTGTATATGTACACATACATATACCACCATGACCAAATTATATGCACACAATATGTATGTGTACATATATGTGTATATGTATGTATATAGTATATGGGTATATATAGATAGATAAATAGATCATGGCAGTATAGCTATCTGTCTTTCTATCTTTCTATCTATTTATCTATCTATCTGTCTGTGGTCTGATCTATTCACATGTATTTTAGAGATCAGAGATGAGAGAAGTGGCAAGAAAAAATCCCAAGGTTAAATATGGGATGTTATTTTAAACTCATTGGTATACTTTTTTGTTATAGTTGTGCCAACAAATCCTTGAACAACTGCAAGATTTCCAACTGTGTATTATTGTCTACCTGTAAAAAGAAGGCCATGACTGAAATGCCATTTCTAAAGATTCACTCCCCACGCTAGTTAGAGGTTGAGACTTTTTTCTTTATAGAATGATCTATATAATTGCCTTAATCATTCACACTGTCTTATAAATATAGGTATGTAGAGCATTTTATAAGACTCCTTTCAATTGCAGCATCATCAACAAATCAATTGTTCATGCTCCAGAACAGACAAATCAATGGCAATCTATCTACACTGACCACATTCCAGGGCTCTACTACTGAATCTTGCCTTGGTTATGGTTAATTTCAGAGCCATCAGGCACATTCCTAGTGCATCTGCTTTTAGCTAAAGTTGAATCCAAAGATCAAATGTGTGAGGGGGTAATCAGAAAAATCCAATAGAATCTAAAGGAATTTTCATTGACAATAAAGAGCATTTTCTTCCATTAGCACCACTTAGCACATTGTATATTGGGTTTTTTTTTTTATTTTTAGATTTAGAAAGCATTTTTTGAAATGACATAGAATTATCAAGAATGGAAAAAAAAACCCATCACGGATCTAATCTTCTGACTAAGTAACACTAATTACCTATAAGGAAGCAAACATGTTCTCCCTCTTGCCTGTCCTTAGCACATCTAATTATACCATTTGGAAACAGATACACATTTTGGAAACTTAGCATACATCAAAAGACCATTTTATTTACATTTTTTTTCATATTAAGTTTTGTTAAGAGCTTTGCACATTAGAAGAGCAAACTGATAAGTGTTCCACGGGAAAGTTGAGTAAAAAAAATATTGCCACTATAACAGTGCAATTAAATAAATGTGGGTTACATTATTTTTATTTTAACAAGTACTTAAGGAGGAAGGAAGCATGGCTTAGGAGAAAGGTTTTGCAACTGTAGGCAAAAGACCCTGACTGGAGTCTTGGTACTTAAGATTGACATTGGATGAGTCACTTCCTCTTTTGATCTGTAGTGACCAGATCTTGCAACTAATTGGCAACTGATTGGCACAATAGGGCAACTAATTGATCAGGAAGATGAGGCTTCCTGAATTCAAATCTAGTCTCAAGTACTTACTAAGTGATCCTGGGTACATTTACTTCATCCTGTTTGCCTCAGTTTCCTTATTTGTAAAATGAGCTAGAGAGGGAAATGAACAAGCCACTCCAATATCTTTACTGTGAAAATCACAATTAGGTTGTAAAGAGTTAGATATGACTAGGGAAAAAAAAAAAACAAGACTTAACAAGTGCCAGATCTCTAAGCTGTCTCCCAGCTTTGACATTATATGAATATAGACTTCATCATGTATCCCCATTCTGTTCTTTTCAGAAGATCAGTATATGAACTTTTGGAATTCTGAAGATAGGTTTTCTGGGATTCAAACTCAGGTTTGTTTCGATCACAGATGCCATCAAATTCAGCAAATATGCCTTTGGTGTACAGAGCACTGTACTAGGCACTGGGAATTTAGAGTCTGAATATGACTTGTCGTTCTCATTGCCTTTATCATCTATTTTGGGGGAAGGAAGAGTCTCTCCCATCATCACAGTTATAATATATTAAGAGATAGATATCATACGCACTATAGAGTTTTATAAGATGCCTAGGAAAAAGCATTGGGTGTGGAATCAAGACTTGGTTTCAAATGCGTGTTTTCAAATGATTCTGCCATTTATGTGTGAGGTTTGGCAAGTTATTATGTTTTTCTAGGTCTCAATTTCCTCTATTATAATATGAAACAGTTGGGCTGGATGATTTCTAATGGTCTTTCTTCTATATCTAAAGCTATGATTCTTTTAAAATAACATTTTATATTTCAAAATACAGTTTTCAACATTCCCCCTTGCAAAACCTTGTGTTCCATATTTTTCTCCCTCCCTCCCCACTTTTCCCTCCTCTATACAGCAAGTAATTCAATATAAATTAGTCATGTGCAATTCTTCTAAACATATTTCCACATTTATCAAGCTATACAAGAAAAATCAGATAAAAATGAGAGACAAAAGCAAGCAAACAACAACAAAAATGAAAATACTATGTTGTGCTTCACATTCAGTCCCCATATTCCTTTCTCTAGATGCAGATGGCTCTTCCATCACAAGTCTATTAGAATAGACCTGAATCACCTCATTGTTGAAAAGAGTCACATCCATCAGAATTTATCATCACATAATCTTGCTGTTGCTGTGTACAATGTTCTCTTGGTTCTATTCACTTCACTCAGCATCAGTTCGTGTAAATTTTTCCAGGACTTTCTGAAGTCATCTTACTGATCATTTCTTATAGAACAGTAATATTCTATTACATTAATATACCATTACTTATTCAGTCATTTCTCAACTGATTGGCATAAATCTATGATTCTAAGTATAATGAACATATATAAAAGAAAGTACTCTCTAAAGTCTGAAGGGAAAAGTTATTACTAAGTCTAAGCGAGTGTAAGCTTTTTTGAGAACAGGGACTAATTTAATTTTATTTTTGTGCATACAGTGTAAGTTAGCACTGTTCTTGGCCCCAAGGAGGTGCTTAATAAATGTTTGCTGATTTATTGAGTCATAGAGTTAGAAGAGGACTTTCATAGAATCTAGTCTGATTGCAGCATAAAACCTGAACCTCTTCAATGGAGATGTTAAACTCACAGTCCACAAAACCCTCAAGTATGTCCAGAGCCAGATTACAATCTTATGGGGAAATGTTTCACAAAATAAACATATAATAAAACATAGATCATATTAATTTGTAGTTTTCATTTGAGTTTGATCCTGATGCTCTATACATGTCTCCCAATTGAATACAAAGTCTCTATTTAAAATCCAGTGAGAGGGAGAGGCTCATGAATGAAATAGCATAAAGGAAATGTGTTATAAACTTTAAAGATCATTCTATTTTCTTACCTCTGATTGGTAGGAAGTTTTCCCTTGGAACAATGGAGAAAGAACACTGGCTCTGATTCAGAAAACCTGGGTTCAAATCTTGCCTAAGAAAGACATGTAATGACAGTTAATGCCTGTGTATCATTAGCCAAGTCACTTGACCTCCTTTGAGCTCATTTCCTTTATTCAAAAAATAATAAAATTGGGTTTCAGAGTCTCTGAAGTCCTTTCCAGCATTATACTTCTAATTCTCATGTTAAATCAAAACTTACCTGAACACTTCTGTGACCTGATTTTTATCTCCAAAGGGAAGCCAAGCTTCAAGAATTTGAAGACAGCTATTTTCTTTCCTAAGAAAGAGTTTTCTCCTTTTATTACCAGGTTAGTGAGGTATATATAAATTTTACTGATCATTTATTTCATCCTTTAATTAACTTTTGTTTCTCATGGTCAAGAGAAATCTTAATTTCTTAAGAAAAGCTTGATCCAGCCATTTAAGATATTTGCAAAACCATTTCCCCAAAAAATGAAATTGAAGAGTTGTATATTTTTAATGTGTTCTTTAAAAATCAATAAAAGTAAAAAATGTGATCATGAAAAAGCAGCCTGTGGATGCCAAAAAAGATATGATCTTTGGTGCCATTATTAGAAATATAGTATACAGAATGAAGAAGATAAACAGTCTATGCACTTTGCTCCAATCAATCTAATTCTAAGGAACTATATCTAGTTCCTGGTGTCCTTAGGTAGCTTTCCTGCAGCTTCTCCAGGAGAGGCTCACTGTGATGATGTGGGATGTGTACTACAAAATTAATTAAAGAAAGTGGCAATATATAGCCCAGTGAAGAATTGACTTGTGTGTGTTTGTCAACTTCTTTTAGGTATCTGGAGGATTTTATCATTTAATGGTCAAGAGAAATCAATGCTTGATTTATCCACGTAAAGATATTAGCAAAGATATTTTCCCCCAAAATATGAAATTCAAGAATTGTAGAAAAAAGCTGCAGAACCTCATTTAGAACCAAAAAGCAGAATTAGGATTTAAAAAAGGAATTTATAGACAGGAATATATTGACATACTAATAACTTGACAATCCTATGAGATACATAGCATAAGTATTAATATCTTTATTTTGTTGACAATGAAATTCAGAAATGTGATTCTGGGAAATTAAATAGTTCATCAATGATCACACCCTTAGTAAATGTTGAGGCAAGAGTAGATTCCAGCTTGAATGCTCTATCTATTATGCCAGACTGTGTAGAAAATATGTAATGTGTGAATATATGCACAAACATATGTATAAAAGTATGGATATACAAATATACACATGTATATGTACATATATGTATATATGTCTATATGTAGAAACTCAATCACTTGCTGATCCAACTACTCATTATCTAATTTGAATCCTAGATATTCTGAAAGTTCTTGACAGTTTTCCTTCATGAGAGCTTTTTATGAATATTTTCGGGCTATTTGTAGATAAAAAAATAACAAGGCATAAATTCATTTTATGATTACAAAAGCAACCATTTAGAGACAATTTTTTTTTCTGAGTAATTATTTCTAATATGATCATTTCTGACCTCACTGGAAATCCATTGTGAACTTCAAAGAAAGCTTCTCTCATTTTATATTGTGAGTAATTCTGAAGTATGAGATCAATAAAAATTTCAGGTATACAAATAAATTACATTATTTGGTAGGACTCCCACACCTTTTTTTTTTAGCTTAAGATAATTAAAAACACTAAATGCATATATGCAGTATTATTAATGAAAACAACACTAAAGAAGAAGCATTACCTCAGCCTTGATGCTGCACATTAAGGGCCATGAATTCTTTTCATATTTGACTTACAGCTAAACTTCTTGATATGTATTTCCCCCTTTTATTTTAATATTATTTTCTTGAGATATTTTCTATTTTGTATTCTAAAAGCTTTACACATGGGAAGCACTTTTCAAAGCTAATGTCCTTTTCCTGATCCTGGTACTTCTTGACTTCTTTGCTATATTTTATGCTTCTGATCATCCATCACCCCTACGTACTTTCTCCTTCTAGGATTTCATGATATTGCTCTCTTTCTAGTCCTTCTTCTCCCTGTATAGTCATTTATTCTTTTTTTAAATTTATTTTTAATACATATGGCTTTTTGAATCATGTTGGGAGAGAAAATCAGTGCAAAAAGGGAAAAACCAAGGGAGAGATTAAAAAAAAAACAGAAAAAAGAAGTGAACATAGCATATGTTGATTTACATTTATTCTCCTTAGTGCTTTTTCTGGCTAGAGATGGCATTTTCTGTCTAAAGTCTATTAGGATTGCTTTGGATCACTGAAGAACCAAATCTTTCATAGTTGATCATTGTGAATTCTTGCTGTTATTGTGTACAATTTATTCCTGGTCCTGCTTGTTTGGCTCAGCATCAGTTTGTATAAATCTTTCCTGGCCTTTCTAAAATCAGCTTGTTCATCATTTTTATAGAACAATAATATTCCATTACCTTCATATACCACAGATTATTCAGCCATTCCCCAATTGATGGGCATCTACTCGTTTTCCAATTTTTTGTTAGGGCAAAAAGAGCTGCTACAAACATTTTTGCACATGTGGGTCCTTTTCCTTCCTTAATGATCTCCTTGGGATACAAACCCAGTAATGACACTGCTGGATCTAAGGGTATGCATAATTTTAGAGCCTTTTGGGTACAGTTCCAACTTGCTCTCCAGAATAGTTGTATCATTTCACAGCCCCACATGCCCCTCCAACATTCATCATTATCTTTTCCTGTTATCTTAGACAATCTGAGAGGTGTGAAATGGTACCTCAGAGCTGTTTTAATTTGCATTTCTCTAATCAAGAGTGATTTATAGCATTTTTTTCATATCTACAGATGGCTTTAATTTCATCATCTGTACAATAACTTCTAATTCTCCCACTCTGGTTTTTTATCCACTTCACACTTTCTGACCATGGCTACCCCCCAAGTCTCTATGCTTTTCTATATTATTTTGTTTGGTGAACTCATACACCTTTCATGGGTTTAATTACCTTTAGGTAGATAGTTCTTAATCTATACACTTAGCCCTTGCTCTCTTTTGATATTCATTCATACATTACCAACTGTCTCTTGGACACCTCAAAGGCATCTCAGACCTCTCTGTTCAAAATAAAAGTAATACTCTCTCTCCTTGAGCCCTCTTCTCTTCCTAACTCTTCAGTAACAGTCCAGGGGCCCAGCATCCTCCCCACTCATCTAGACTTGAAATGCCTATATCATTCTAGATTCCTCACCCGCATTCATCTTGGATAGCCAATATGTTGCTCTTTCTGCTTTTAATCATATGTGTTGAAAGTTCTAAATTCTGTAAATTTGCATTGCAAATTCGAAACTCAACTTGACAAAAAAATTCTGAAAGAAATCCATATTCCAAAAAAAAAAAAAAAAAAAAAAGCAAACCCCAGACCTTTGTTAACCCTGCTCCTATGCTCCGTGCTCCAGAGGCCCCCCCAAAAAATAAATGAACAAACAAATAAATAAAACAACCTAACCTTAATCCCTCTAGGTGAAAGATACATGGATACATCACCAGGATTCTCCCCTGCTGCAGGATCCGGGCCATGGGTTGAGATCTCTGACAGTGAGAGAGGGGAGACCTTTGTACCTCTCTGCTTACCATCCCCTGCACCAACCCCCACGTGGCTGTCTTCCCACAGTATGCCGTCTGTCCAGAGCTGTCTCATCACCTGCCTTCTGTCTGAGCTGCTTCCCCCACCCTTGTTCTCTCACTCCATCATGGCCCCCCACGATCTGGCCCCACCTGCGTGTTATTCACCCTGATTTCCTTCTTTCTCCTAGGCTCCCACGTGTGCTTCAGCTGCTTTTCCTCACCCATCTCCACCGGCTCCACACTTCCTTCATCAGGCAAATTCACATTACCTAAAAAAACTTATTTAATATTCTGTGAAAGGGACTACGTAATTACTCATCTTCTCTCCTTGGACCACCAACTAATTAGTCTTTCCCCACTCCAATCCATCTTTCAACTAAGGTACCAAGGTTCTCTTATTTTATCTTTATTTATTTATTTTCCTGAGGCAATTGGGGTTGATAAGTAACTTGCCCAAAGTCACACTAGTGTTAGGTGTCTGAGGTAAGATTTGAACTCAGGTCCTCCTGACTTCAGGGCCGGTGCTCTATCCACTGCAACAACTAGCTGCCCTCAAGGTTGTTTTTTTTAAAGCAAGTTTTTTCCACCTCTGGTTTCAGTAGATACACTCTTAAACTTTATTGAGGATCCTCAAAGAGATTTTGCTCATGAGAGTTATAGTTATTGATATTTCCTAGATTAGAAATTAAAATAGCATTATTATTATCATTTTTATTATTATAGCTTTTTATTTACCATATATATACATGGGTAATTTTACAGCACTGACAATTGCCAAGCCTTTTGGTCCAATTTTTCCTCTCCTTCCCCATCCTCCTCCCCCAGAGGGCAGGTTGACCAATATTAAAATAGTATTATTATGAAAATTGTTTTTACTTTATAGATTCTCAGAACCCCCAAAATTTTCTATATAAGAAATTGAGAATGCCTTTTCTACAATTCGGGGTTTTTAAAAACTTTTTCCACTCCTGACCATTTTTTGCTGGAGAAATTTTAAAATTACTCTCTAATTAGGTATTCACACCAAACATTCATTGTAAATCATAATTTCCCAATCCCCTACATTCAGTTAGGAGATCCCATATGGGGTCCTGATTCACAGTTTCAAAAGTTTTGTTCTAAATTATACATCTGATCTTGTAACACTCTGCTCAAGGATCTCCAGTGTTATTTTATTGAGTTTTCTAAAATATTCCTTTGATAGTTTGATTGACATATAAAAATATAAATTAATTTGGGTACTATTGTCATTTTTATTGAATTAGCCCAGACCAGCCATGAGCAATGAATATGCTTTCAGGTTTTTCAGTTATATTTTTTGCATCAAAAGAGGACTTTGTTACTGAATCTCTATAACTATTTTGTACTCTTTGGCAGAAGTTTTTCTAAATAGTTAATATATTTTAAAATTATTTGGAATGTGATTTTTCTGTTTTTGCCTCATATTTTATCATTGCTATTGTAATGGAATTCTATTGATTATTAAGAAAATACTGTTTAATATATTGTATTTAATTTATACTTTAACATATTTAACATGCACTGGTTAATGGTCAACCTGCCATCTGAGGAGGGGGGGAAGGAGGGAAAAAATTGGAACAAAAAGTTTGGCAATTCAGTGCTGTAAAATTACCCATGCATTTATCTGATAAATTAAAAAAAAACTATAATTAAAAAAAGAGAAAATACCATTTAATTTGTAGCTCATAACTTTGCTGATACATAATTCTTAATTAGTATCTTAACTAATCCCCTAGGGTTTCCCAAATAAGTGATCACTATATTGGAGAATGGGGCAGTTGTTATCTCCTCTTTGCCACCTTTATACATTTAATTTCCTGCTCTTTTTGTATTGGTTTCATTTTAAGAAATTTATGAAAAAATAGTTGGGAGGTGTTATCTATAGTTATTTTCCTCCTTTACTAGGAAAGGATTCCCAATGCATCTGATTCTCGCATATAGATTTACATAGGCATTTTAGCTGATATTAAAAAGTCTCTTAGTGTTAATTTTGTGTGTTTTTATTAACATAAATGTCTTGTACTTTGTCAGTCTTTTTCTGTATCTATTGAGATAATCATATGATTTTGGATATTTTAGTTTTTTTATTTGATTAATAATGTTTATTGTTCTGTTAATGTTGAACATCTTTGACTCCATGGTATAATTCCAATTTAATAATAATGGAAGATTTCTTGGATTAATTGCTATAGTCTGATAATATATTTTTTGAATTTCTTGAATGAATATTCATTAATAATATTGATTTAAAATACCTTGCTTTATTCTTCCTGGGTTTAGGCACCAAGCCTATATTTGTCTTAAAGAAGCAACTTAGTGGGGTGCTTTCTTTCTCAATTTTGGAGAATAATTTGTGTAATAATTACTCTTTAAAAGTTTGATAGAAAGCTTCTGTGAATCCATCAAGATCAGAAATTTTTGTGTTTATGGTACATTAAAGTGAATTCAATTTCCTTTTATGAGAGTGAATTATATGAGCTTTCTATTTGACTTGTTATTTGGAATGTTTTGGAAGCTATAATTCTATTTATTTTGTATTTTCAGTTTGGGAAGCATATGGTTATGCATACTAGATTCTGGTATTTCATTTCTTCTGGTTTTGTATTTCACCTTGTTTGTTAACTATTGTGTTGATTTTGTTCTTTATTATCTTTTAAATCAGATTCTCTAAAGATTTATTACTTTTGTAAATCTTTTCAAAGAACAGTTTTTAGTTTATCATTTTTATGTATATGTTTTTATCTACTTTTCCTCTATTTTTAATAACTTCTCTGTGATTATTTTGGGTTTGTTTACTTGTAGACTTTCTAATTTTTAAAATGCATATTCACTTTATTAATCCTATTCTTTCTTATTTTTGTTAATTCATGTTTTTAGATATAATTCCACCCTCCCCCAAGGGCTGACTTAGTTGCCTCTTAGAAATAATGGTAGTTTTTATCATTATAATTTTTTTCTATAATTATTTTTTGACCTACTCTTCATTTAGAATTTCATTATAAAGTTTCTATTTCAATTTGTGCTTTTGTTTGTGCTTGATGAAACTTATTATTTTTTGCATTGTAATCTATTAGGGATATGTTTACTATACCTGCTTTTTCACAACTTTTTGAAATAACTCTATGTCTTATTCCATGGTAAAAATTCCATGTGGTACTGTGAGGGGTGTATGTTCTTTAGGAGTCTCATTTTTAAAATTACATATTTTTTTTTAGCTCTAGTTCCTCTAGCAATTGGCTCTTTTTCTATTTTCCCTGTTTATTTTTGGTTAGATTTATCTAAAACAGAGGAAGAATATTGAAATAGACTGCCATTTTGTGTTATTGAGTCTTAAGTCAATTAACGTTGCCTTTATGAATTTAAATATTGATGCTTTTGGAGCATATACATTTTATATTAAAATTGATTTATTATATATAACTTCCTTTCATACTTGTTTACTTCTATTTGTATTCTGAATATTTTGTGTTCATCTGATAGAATATTTGCTACTCCAGCCTTTTAGGTTTACCTGAGGGATAGTAAATCCTGTCTCAGGAGCTCCTGTTTTTTTTTTTTTTTTTTTTTTTAATATTGTTTTCTTTATCGGTGTGTTTCTTATAAGCAATACATGTGGAGTTTAATTTTCTAATATAATGCACAAGTCTATATTTATTAGATTACTTAATTCATATTTTAAAGTTATAATTATGTTTGTATTTTCCTCTAGTTGTCTCTAATGATGATTATTTTTTTCTGAAGTAGAATTTTTAAAATTCCTTTTCCTATTTAGACAGTACTTTTTCCTCTTCTATTATTTTTTTGATTAATCTATTTTAAGTCAATTGTTTTCCTAAGGCTCTTTTATCTTCATTAAGCCCTTTCTTATTTGTTACCATTTTCCTTAATTTTAGGGATTTACTTAGCTTATTAATTCTTTTGCTTCTATATAATTATCTAATTGTCCCCCTCTTTTATCTTGGTTAAATAGTTAATTAAAATCCTCCTTCATCTTCCCTTCAGTTTCTTTTTTGTTACCTTGTAATTTTTCTTTGCCTTTTCCCAAAATAAACACACAAAAAATCTTGTCATTAATTCTATCCCAAACTTTAACTTTTTTTCATGGTCTTTATACTTATTTATTTTCAAAAGTACAATGGGTGGGTCTATCACTAGCGCCAAAAAGATTCTGATATCATCAAACCACACTGATAGTTACTAATTTGAAGTCATCATTGCAGTCTGTTGGCTAGAATATCTATTCATTTATCCAACAAATATTTACTGTCCATCTATGGAATCAAGTGCTTTATTCTGAGCAGTGGTAAAGCTTTGGGTACAATGTGGTACCTGCCCTCTTGAAGATTACTGCCTATAATAGAATGAGGCAGAAATACAGATGAAGTAACTCCCGACCATTTATAATTAATATATTGGTCTTACTCCTTCTTTTCTTGTGTCAATCATAGTATATAAACCAATGCTAAAGAGTTCCTACCTTCAAGGAACTTAAATGCTAATGGGAGAAATATTATGCATATGCTTGCTATAATAAGATTTATTAAGCCTCTACACTGCCAGAGACTGTTTTACTTTCCTGAGATTCAAAGACAAAAGAGAAAAATGTCATTCTGTAAAGAGCTTACTTTTGAGTTATGGAAGGGTTACAGGGACAGCTAGGTAGTGTGGTAGATAGAGCACTGGACTGGAAATCAGAGATTCATGTTCATGAGTTCAATTCTGATCTTTGACATTTACTATGTGACCTCAAATAAGTTATTTAACCCTGTTTGCCTCAGTTTCTTCATTTGTAAAATGAGTTGGAGAAGGAAATTGCAAACTACTTGCCAAGAACGTTCCAAATAGGATCACAAGGAGTTGGACATGACTGAAAATGAACAATCAAGATGATGCAGTGGATAGGATACTAGTTTTTATTCAAACCAGTTACAAGGTAACCTTGAAGGGAAGAGCATTAAGAGTTGTATATGTGTGGGGAATGGAGAAAAGCCCCATAGGGAAGGGAGGTGACATGCTCTCTTTCTGCTTCTTAGATGCTCTTTATCTTCTACTCTGACTTTTCTCCTAGATGCCCCTTGAATGACCAGGGTCACTTAAATGGTGATGCACACTTCATCCCCTTGGACTGTGGTAATTACCTGAGCACTACTGCAGCTCTGAAGCCATTGCTGAGTAGAGAGAGTCTCTGGGGAGCTTGCTGGCCTTGTGTGCCTGTTGGTTGTGGGGATGAATTTGTGAGCCTGACCTGAGGCAGGATTGTCACTATGGGAACTGCTTATGATGATGAACTGTCTGGGCTGACTAGCACGGACCTAAGTGTCTTCTGAGGCATTTCCTTCCCCCCTCATTAAAGTATAGTCTCTGGGGAAGGAAGCAGGTGTTCATAGCTTTTAAAATACTAAAGGGAAATTGTTTTGCTTTGGATTATCTAAGTAATTACCTCAATCTTCAAGACTGCTTTGATTAAACAGATAGGGGGTTATGCCCAGTGCCTTGTATATAGAAGACCAACGTTATTGTAATAATTTTTTTCCTCTGGTTTCATTGGTACAGTAAACGCCCGTTGAAGGGAAATTCCTCTACCAATTCAGTAAAAGTAGCTACTTACAGTTTCTGTGATTTTTGCCTAGGGCATCCTGCCACTGTGAATTAGAACTTATCTGTGAAAGTAGATCTCATTTTTCTGAGGCTGGCTTTCTACTGATGGGTTACAGGTATGTTTATCCTCATTTTCAAGTGAAGAACTGAGGCTAACAGAGATTAAATGACTTGCTTAGGATCCCACAATTTGTAAGGATCAGAGAAGAATGCAGTTTCCCATTTTCCTGTCCAAATCATTGTTGTTTGGTCGTGTCTGATTCTTCATGACCCTTTCTTGACAAAGGTACTAGAGTGATTTTTCACTTCCTTCTCAAGTTCATTTTACAGGTGAGGAAACTAAGATAAACAGACTTGTCCAGGGTGATACAGCTAGTATCAGAGGTCAGATTTAAATCACGAACATGAGATTTTCTGATTCCAAGCCCACTGCTCTGTCTAATGCATCACCTAGCTCCCTTTACTAGATGATGCTATTTTTTTTCTAAAATATTTGCTTGTTGAATGGATGGACAGATGCACAGATGAAATTTAAAATTTAAAGACTGAAGATGTTATCTGGCCTTTTGCTTTTGGCCCCTTATTTCTATCAAATAAGGTCTTCTCACCTCGAGATGATGACATGACAAATGTCTCCACTGGAGTAAGGAACATCAATGACATACCCTATGAGGCTAATTCAGATTTACTGTAGCTGGTAGATGGAGCAGCTCCTAAGTAAGCAGAAAATGTCAATATCATTGACCTCAACAGGTGATTTGTGACTCTGGCTCAGTGTAGCTCAGCAGCCAGAAGGGACCCAGCAGTACCATACACTTATCTCCTGACCAGAATGAGAAGCATTGTTCCATCGATCCAAGTGTAGGCAGCTCCCTGTTAGCTCAGAGACTGAGCAGGAAGTAAGAGCTTGACAAGGAACCGGGAGTCTGGGGTACCAGTCCTGAGCCTCTCGCTGACAGTCAGGCCAAATTGCTTAACCACTTCCAATCTTGGATTCCTCATCTATATAACAGAACGTCAATAATTGTTCTCATGATACTGAAAAACTGCCTTTATTTGTTGGTGTTAGAGGCTGTGCTGTAAAAATAGGACTCAGAATTCTTCCTGGTTTGTACAGTGCTTTACATAGGCTATCTCATTTGATAATGCTCTTATCTTATAATTGTACGGTGCCCTTAATCAGTCAGTAGCATTAATTAAGTGCCTACTGTATGTGAAACACACATAATTAGGTGCTAATTATATAAAGTTAAAACCAACCTGTGTCTGTCCTCAGAGACCTTATGTTTTCTTTCTTTTTTGTCTCCCATTAAGTTTTATTGGGATATAATTATCTAACAATTGAGATAACAACTTTCATAGGTTTTTATGAGACAGTTTCGAATACTAGCATTTATTTAACTAATACTTAAGTTGTAGTTTGATATACAATTTTTTGTTTTGTTCAGTGAGGTTTATTTTCTATAATAGAAGTCACCATACCCACACATACACAAACATAATACAAACACATTTGTATTAAAGACAAAGCAATTTTTTTTCCCTTAAGGGGATGTCCTAGTAAATGGACCAGGGGAAGGGCTAAGGAAAAAATCTGCTAAAAGGGGCGTTTGAACTTAACTTTGAAAACAGGAATTTTTCATAGCTTTTATCTCATTTGCTCCTTGCTCCAAAACTGAGAGTAAAGTATTTTTTTAAACCAATTTAGAGCTGAGGAAATGAAGTGGGAGGCCAGGTGGTAAATGACTCATTCAAAGGCATAAGGAAAATGAATAATAGGTTCTCACTCTCCTGACTTAGGAGATGGGCTGGGCTGTATATATCGCTTCCACCCCCTTTTTTGGCTGCCTCATTCTGAGAGCAAACAGCTAAGTGGTGCCAAAGTGCACACAGTGCCAGGCTTGGAGTCAGGAAGGCTCATTATTTCTCGTTCAAATTCAGCCTCATACATTTACTAGCTGTGTTATTTTGGGCAAAGTTACTTAAGTCCATTTGCCTCAGTTTCTTATCTGTAAAATGGACTGAAGAGGGAAAGGACAAATCACTCTCTTATCTTCACCAAGAAAACCCCAAATGGGGTCATGAAGAATTCGACACAACTGAAAAATGACTCTGGGGGCAGCCTTTGTTTTTAACTTAAAATTGATTTGTTAGTGCCTTCACTAACAATAATAATAATGTCTCAAATGTCAGTTTGTATTTATTTCATCTATAGTCTATATTTGCTTATTTGTGAATATCTTTTTCTCAATTTTAATGCTGTGACTGTGAGGTTTTCAAAATTTACATATTTCATTTGATCCTCATGACAACCTTATTATTTTATTATTATTATTTTATTACATTTCATTACATCCACTTGACAGATTAAGACATTGAGGCTAAGAGATGTTAAATGAGTTGTTCAGGATGACATAAAGACTAAAAGATTGAGGAGGATTCAGATCAGATTTTTCTGGATTTAAAGCCGGTATTTGGATCCACTGTACCATCTACATACCTCAAATAGAAGTTCTTTAGGGGATTACATTTCTCCCTTTTGTCTTTGAATCTCTAGTGAATAGCATAGTCCCTAGTACAGCATAGATATTTAATAAATGCTTGTTGATTGATGAAGAGGAATTTATTCCTTTTCTTCTTCAATAACCCATAATTGTATCACCTTCTCTTCTTCCTCAAAATAGAGGAACCCAACTCAGTGAAGGAGAAAGAAACCAGGAATATCAAAAACTAAAAATAGTACTAACTCTGGAGGGAGCTAACTTTGGTTCAAATTCTGCCTTCAATGGTTTCTACCTATATGACCTTTGAAAATTCACTTAACTTACGTTAACATATATATCCTCACTTGCAAAATTATAGAGTTGGGCTAGATGTACTTTGAGTTTCCTTCCAGTGCTAAATCTACAATTGGTTGGAACAATATATGCTGTCAAATGTAATTGCCCTTTTGGTTAGTTTTATTTGGCTATTTTTATTAAACAATAAAATTGTTTATTTTTATTATTATTTTAATATAATGATAATTATAACAAAAAACCAATAAAAAAAAAAAACACTAAACAGTCTTTTTTTTTAGTCATGGCCCCATCTTTGTGTGATCCCAATTGAGATTTTCTTGGCAAAAATACCAGAGTGGCTTATCATTTCTTTCTCCAGCTTATTTTAAAGATGAATAAACTGAAGCAGAATTGAGTGACTTGGCCAGGGTCACATGGTTAGGAAGTGTTTGAGGTTGGATTTGAACTAGGGAAAACATCTTCCTCACTATATTTATTTTGGCTATTTTATTTTCAGACAAGTGTGTGTGTGTGTGTGTGTGTGTGTGTGTGTGTGTGTGTGTGTCTATGTCTGTGGCAGAAAAAAAAAGCATTTATATGTTTCATTGTACTAAGCACTTTTTCCTTTTTTTTTTTTTTTTTTTTTTTTTTAACATTATCTTATTTAATGCTCATGGCAACTTTGGGAGGTTATTGTTTGTCCTTTGTTTACAAAGACCAATGATAACATAAATGTTTGTCTGTCCTTGGAGATTGGTGCTATTATTCTCCCCATTATACAGCTTGTGAGTGTCTGTTTGAACTTAAGATTTGCTGACTGTAGGCTGGGCACTCTATCCATTTTCTACCATTTACCTCTAGAGAGACAGACAGAGATTGAGAAATTACAGCTATTTTGTGAAAAAGAGAAGGAATCAATGCCATTTTTTAAAAAAATGTAACTTAATGAGGATGAATCTACACAGTAGAGACCTTTGTTTTCCTTCTGTCCATTTAAACTCATTACAAGGACACTCCCGACATTCTAAATTTCTTTGTCCATAGAAGAGAAATACAAATGCCAATGGTTTCTCCAATGACTTTATTTCATAAAAGACCAAGGCAGAAGCCAATTTCAGGTCTCCCTTGGGTTAATGGCATCAGTGACATGGATCACTCAAGCTGGCATCTGAGGGAATGGCTGAAATCTATGAGACGATAGATTCCTGGTTAGGGAGACTCAGCTTTCCAGTCAGGGGAGTGAATCCATTCATCTCTCAGACTCGCCCTGGGGTAAAACTGCCAGGGATTGGAGAGTTAGTAAGTTAATTTTCATTTCATGTCATCTCTCTATTTCTAGCTTATCTCAGACCATTCTTCCTCATTTCTAGCTATCCACCAGGATTCTAGGGCCTACCAATTTAAGCAAGCTTGCCTTCTGCCTCGCTGCTCATTTACCACCTTCCTTACCCTCTACTTCTTCCTTAAGGACAAAGAATTAAACCAGTGTTAGTCATGTCTGTTTTATGTTTAATAATCCCTAGACCAAAGCTCCCTTTCCTGTCTTTTTGTTCTGTCAAACTCTTTATGACCCTATTTAGGGTTTTATTGGCAGAGATACTGGAGGGGTTTGCCATTTCTTTCTCTAGCTCATTTTACAGAGGAGGAAACTGAGGCAAATTGGATGAAGTGACTTGCCCAGGATCATCCATCTAATAAGTGTATGAGGCTGGCTTGAACTCATGAAAATGAGTCTTCTAGATTCCAGGCCTGGCATTCTATCCGCTGTGCTACTTATTTCATTGCCCTGTCTATTCTCCACTGAATATTTTATCTTCCAATAGAATTCACTCTTCTGGAGGTCCACATTTGTCTCACTTTTGAATTTCTATTTCCAATGCCTAGCACTATTCCAAGCACATAATAGGTACTTAGTAAATTCTTGTCTAATGATTAAACATTTGGCCCATATTTTTATGAATTATTTAGGTCCATAAACTTAGCTTCTTTTCTTTTTGTCTATATAGGCCCATTCTTTCTTTTTATAATTACTTTTTATTTTTCAAAATTCATGCAAAGATAGTTTTTAACATTCACCCTTGCAAAACCTTGTGTTGCCCATTTTTCTTGCTCCTTTCTCATTCCCCCTTCCCTAGACAGCAAGTAATCTAATATAGATTAAGTATGTGCAATTCTTCTAAACATATTTCTACATTTATTATGCTAAGAAAAATAAGATGAAAAAGATAAAAATGAGAGGAAAAAAAGCAAGCAAATAACAACAACGAAAAAGTGAAAATACTATGTTATCCATATTCAATCTCATAACCTTCTGTCTGGATGCAGATGGTTCTCTCTCTCCATCGCAAGTCTATTGGAATTATAGGTCCATTATTAAAGATAAGTTTCTTTATAGTTATTTCAGAATGTTACCTTCCCCCAATATAAAATCCATAAGGGAAGGAATTATATCTTATATAAACTTTGATAATCTATCCGATGCTTAGTGTAAAGGAAAGAATTAGAGCAAGGAAGCCATGGTAAAGAGGAATGTTGTTCAGATTCTGACTCTAATACCTTGTATCTGTTTGAAAAATCATCTAACCGCTCTAATAATTCAGTTTCTCATTTTTAAAAATGAGGGATTTGAAATAGATGATCTTTAAAGCCCCTTCTAACTCTAAATCTGTGAAATTTCTGTTGAAATTATTTATATTTCTATGGTATGAATCCACAGCCAAACTTCCTAAATGTTTTGTTTTTTGACCTTAGGATCCCCAGTCAATACTCAGCTTACCAAACATGTCTTCCTTCTGAAAACCGAATATTATTTTGATCTTGTGCAATTTTCAAATTTCCCTACTTACTCAGAGAAAATAGGGAACCAGTCTGATCAAAGAGCTATCCATCTTTATTCCTCACTGCTTATATCTGGTGACAAGACCAAATTTATTTACTCCCTTTCAGGCAAAAGGAAAGCACCTCATCCCCTACAAAGATTTCATTATCTATTGGGTTGGCTCCTATCAAAATCTGTCCTGACTCAGACCACCCAAGCCCCCAGCCATGCAAGTCACAGAACTGATTCCCTCACACTGGGCAAGAAATCTGGCTCAGAGCATAATTAAAAATGACATTGCTCTTGAACCTGAGGTTCATCATCCTAGGACAAATAGCGATTTTAATATTCTTGGCTTGAATCACTGAACCCCTCCCTTGCCCACTTCCTCCTTGATGTGATTGCAGAGACTATTGGCCGTGTCTATTCGTGTCCATCTGCCACAATGGCATTGTGCCTCCTTGCTTGCTGTTTGGACCCTTGCCTTAGAGATATAGGTGCCAGGCCGTGATAGGCAGGCTGCATAACAATGCAAATGTCAGATCTTCTCAAGGCACTTCTCCTCTCTGGCCATCTTGATGGGCTGCCACCATGTGCCTCCCAAGACACAACTGCACCTGTTGGAAGTCATCTGCCAAATATATGAAGCATTGGGGAGAGGGGTTTGTGGGCTGTGGCTGCCGGGGGATGACTAGCAGTGTATGGGAAAACTCATCAATGCCATTTGTGGGACTCAAAACTCATGTACAGTAGTCACCCAGTGACTCTCAATGCTGCCAGTGCCAGAGGGCGTTGAATGGGCTGGGTTAGCCAGGACCCCACGGGGCACCAGGTGGCTGATTAAAGCACAGAGAAATGCAGACAGCACCACAGACAGCATGACTATAGACCTTCTAAGAAATGGGTTGCTTCCCAGAGACAGCAGCAAGAAAGATCCAGAAGGGATTTTTTTTAATTCATTCCTTGAATTTTATAATGGAGAATATCAGACTGATTTAGGATTTTCCTCTATGACCCAAAGGCTTATGAATGGGAATTTAAGAATTAAAATGAATAAGTTTATCAAATGATCACTTTTCTCTGTTCTCATTGAACACTGGATTTGAATGTGGGACAAATGGGTGTGAATCTCATCTTTTAGCTAAGGGGAAGCATGGAAATGTTGGTTAGTCTTTCTAAAACTTAGTTTTCTCCTTTATTAAATGGAGATAATGAAGCCTGAAATACTTCTCTCCCATAGCACCATGGGGCTAAAAGAGATAGTGGATGCCAAGCACTTTGCAAAAGTGTCTCTTACCATCATCATCGTCACCAGCCAACAAGATTGTAGATTGTCTAGAAGTGAGTCTACCAGCTTGGTGGCAGTGGATGCCGCCGAGGCATAAGAGAGGATAAAGTAAAGGGATACTTTGCCAGTCTGAGGTACCCTGCTCTTCCAAGGACGTGGCTTCTGAAGCTGATCAGAAATAGAAGTAGCCATTAATGTTATCTATATACCTTTGGCAATATTATAATATGGCATAGACACATATATATATGTATGTATGTATACACAAACCTACAAATATGTATGCACGATACGCATATACAGAAATACAAACATTCATGCATACATACGTATACAGACATAAATATTCATGTGTGCAGCTATATAAAGACACAAATATATGCATGCATATGTACATATATATATATAAAACTATGCATGCATGCATGGAAATGTATATACAGACAGAGAAATATGTATGTATGCATCTATATATATATATAGAGAGAGAGACACACACACATATGTGTGCATTTATGTATAGACACACAAATATGCATGCATGCATATGTACACACATATATAGAGAGACACACATACAACTATGCACATATGCATGGGAATGTATATACAGACAGAGAAATATGTATGTATGCATCTATATATATATAGAGAGAGAGACACACACATATGTGTGCATTTATATATAGACACACAAATATGTATACATGCATATGTACACATATAGAGAGACACACATACAACTATGCACGTATGCATGGGAATGTATATACAGACAGAGAAATATGTATGTATGCATCTATATATATATATAGAGAGAGAGACACACACATATGTGTGCATTTATATATAGACACACAAATATGTATACATGCATATGTACACATATAGAGAGACACACATACAACTATGCACGTATGCATGGGAATGTATATACAGACAGAGAAATATGTATGTATGCAGCTAAATGTATATATAGACACACAAATATGTATGCATACATGCATGTATATATATATACATACTTATATATGGAGAGAGAGAACTATGCATGTGTTCGTGGAAATGTATATACAGACAAATATGTATGTATGCAGCTATATGTATATACAGACACTTGTGTGCATGCATGTATATAGACATAAATATGCAATGCATAGATGAGGCACATACATAATACAATGGAAGCATATATATATATGTATATACACAATACACATAATATATATTATGTGCCCACATGTGCATATGTAAATGCACACACTTAACATAAATACATATATATGGAATGAAAATGAAAGTATTAGTAGGGTTGTGAGATCTCTAATAAAGGAAGGCTTTGGGAGGAGTTTTATGTGTATGTGTGTGTTTGTGTATTTACATAAACATACATATACATATACACACATATATGTACATACACACATGCATACATACACACAAACATGTATAATACATACATACAAACATCCATATATTTATGTATATTCCCCAAACTCTATCAAGGCAGATCAATAGTTTCTCTGTCAATTATAGTTTTAGAGAACTATCTAGGACCATAAGAAATTAAGGGACTTGCTCAGGGTCTCTCACCCAGTGTGTAGCATAAGAAGGACTTAGAGGTCTTTTCTTGCTGTGCCCATCTCTCTATCTCCTGGGCTGTGGTATTTTTTAAGTCTATAAGTTCTCTTCAGTATAAACTCTCATCACTATTTTCATCATGATTTTATATTTTGTTCACCTGCGGTAGCTCATGCTATGCATTAGGCAACCTGCTTCTCCAGTGGGTCATGTCCTTCTGAGGGCTTCTTAAGCTAGTTAGAGGAGACAGAGTTTGAAACAGGGAATTCTTACTAGACAGCCAATAATCGATATCAGCCCCATCAAATTTCCACAGACCCCTCAGGCATGGGAATAAGGTTAAGCTTTCTTCCAGTGACCCACAGAGCCACAGAATTTCCGGGGAAGTGCTGGAGTGATTAAACACTTTCCCAATGCTCAGATCACCTGCCTTGTAACCTCCTGGGTAGCATTACCCCTTTCCACTCCCGTTTCTCCTGTGTTCCACTGGTTCTTGTAACCTCAACTCTGATCTACAGTCATCCAATCTCTTTTGACCTCTAGTTACTAGTTGTGAATAAGCAAGAGAAATGCACAGCATCTCATTAGTCAGTGTTTAAATGAAAAGAGAATTGAACTTGGAATAATTGGACTTCAGCTCGATGCGTGGCTGTGCCAGTTATTATTCCGGGCAAGTTCCTTCACCACTCTGGACCTCAGTTTCCTCATCTGGCTCTGACAAAATTACTTCAAAGGTTCTTGCAGTTCTAAAATTATGATCTTATGACATTTCCCTCTTCCGACCCATTGCTTTTTAAAGATCAGTAAACTGAGACTTAGAGAAGTAAATTGACTTGTTCACCATAAAACTAGTCAATGGAAACACTGCTAAATAGGCCCAGATCTCTCTAATTTCAGTTCAATTCAATTCCGTTGCACATTTGAGCATGTACATGCATGTTGTGGGAGAAGGACATTTTGTTCAGTGGAATCAAAACCGAGTAGAATATCGGAATATGTTTTCTTCTTCAGGGTGATTTAATCAAGAATTCTAAAGCAGAGAAGGAGGTCTTGGATCTGTGGGATTTCTAGCACGTTGGAAATTACAGATTATGAATATAAAGTAAAAATCAAAGTCTAACATCATAACTTGGAAAGAAAAGTGCAGATACAATTTTGAAAATTCAAGGTTTAGGATATAAGAACTAATATCTAAATATAGACATGATTCATAATTGAAAGTATAGGTAATTGTACTTGCTATCATGGAGGGGTAAAGGAATAGAAAAAAAAGAAAATTTGCGTGATAACTTTGTTGTCTGTTTAGAAGAATAAGCAAGTTGTGCATGGTAGATTTGCAGTTTCATGGGCAATCATTCTTTTTTATTGTAGTGTTATTGGAATGCTTGTTTTATTTTGTAAATTAAAAAGAAAATGATTTTTTTAAAAAGGAAAATATAACAAGACATAAAATTAAAAGTCATGTCTCAACTAGCAGGGTCACACAGCAGAATAAAGCTTGACTGTGCTAAGGGTTTCTTAGAAAAACTTAAAACCTTTGACTGAAAGTTGTATTTTAAAACTAAGGATGAATAAGGATATGAATTACAGAATATTGGAGCTGAAAGAAAGAAAGAGACCTTAGGGATCATCTAGTCCAACCATCTCATCTTCAGGTAGGGAAATTGAGGCCCAGAGAGAAGTGATTTGTCTAAATTTACACAGTTTACAGTCTTCCAATGTAAGAATTAAAGGCATGATTCAGAGCCATATTATTTGTTGTCTAGTTCAGTGATCATAGTTATCTATAAAAGATCAGAGAGAGACTTAAATTCTGTGGACACATGACATTTCCCTGGCAGCTTTATATTAAATTTAGGTCTCGGTTATTTTGTTTTATCACTGAGTTAGAAATGATAACATTGTAAACAACAGTTTTCTTTTGAGCAAACTCCTTGTCCAAAAAGAATGATTACTGATCCCTTAGCTTATTTCAAGTTATTCAGAAAAAAAATCTCATATTATTTATATTTTCTTAATAATTAATGAAGCTGTCTTTAATGAAAAGGTTTTATTTCTTTTTAAATAATATCCTTAATTGAACTTTGATAAATATTTCCTTCCAGATCTTTTTCTTTTTTTCTAATTTTAATTGTTTAACAATTAATTCAATCTACATTTACTGAACACCTATAGGGAATGTGGCAGTGTATTCTAGGTATACTGAAATGAATAAAAGTTATGGTAAAGAATGAGTCATCTTCCTTACCTTTAAGGAACTAATCATTTACTTTGCTGTCCCAAGGATGGATAATATCATTAAATATAAAGAAAAGACTTAGTCAGATAGGTCCCATATCTGTTTCTTAAACATAGGTGTTCTCCTTGTCTCCTTTATCCCATGACTTATATCTCTTCCCAGGCTTCCAATTCTTCACCCTATCTAATCTTAAGGACCACATTGGATTCCATCAATTACATGCAATATTTTCTGACTTTCCTAATCCACCTATTCTATCCTGTTGCTTATTTTCCTAAAGTTTTGTTGTTTAGACATTTCATTCATTTCTGACTCTCCATGATCCCATTTGGAGTTTCCTTGGCAAATATATTGGAGTGGTTTACCATTTCCTTCTCTAGATTATTTTACTGATGAGGAAACAGAGGCAAAATGGGTGTGATATGTCCAGATCACACAGCTAGTAAGTGTCTGAGACCAGATTTGAACAAATGAAGATGAGTTGTCCTGACTCCAGATCCAACACTCTATCTACTACACCATCTTGTCATCTTTACTATTCTTTATTTACTAGTTGGCATTGTGGTTGAAAGTCATTCTGTGTGGTCATTGTCGAAACTTACAGTTTTCCAATTTTTCTATGATTACCTGTTCTCTACTAGTTTCATGATTTGACTCCTCACATTATAGGTATCCTGGGGTTATATATACTAAGAACATATCCTTCTATTGGGTGCCTGAGTTGTGCCAGTTGAAGACATTTCAGAGAATTGTATCACAAGAAAAGTGTGGACCTAGAATAATTATCTTTAAAACAAATTTGATATCTGGATGATGACAGTGGGATGTTAAGTATGAGGGGGTATAAATTGACAAGAAGTTGTTTGTTTGGGGATTAACTTGTATTCTTCTTGGGAGTGTTTACATTTAATCAATAAGATCTGGAAGCAAAAAAAATATTGATGAATATTGAATGGTGAAATATCAGGTAATAGTTTGGGGAGATAACTTTAGGCAAAGAGGGCCTTCCCAAAGACCAAGAAGTCATCAAGTGGGTGTTCATTACACTAGCTCCCTTTGGAGATTTTCCCCAGGCCTTTCAGAGTTACAGGAGACACTGAAGTGGCCTCGTTTACAAATTTTTAGTTTGGAGGTATGTCTAGAATGGAATTGAGAGAATTCAACCTCAGGCAAGAACTAGACCTTATGACCTTTTAGAGTGCCTTCCATACCTGTGGTTCTGTGAAAAATGAGTTGTGTAATTTAAAATGACCGTGTATCTCCTCCTAAGAGAATTCTGCTAAATCAGGGTCAGCCACTGAAAGAAGAACAAGAATATATACTCAGTAAACAGAAACAAAGAACAAAGAACCAGGGAAACACATATGGGAAAGAGGGACTGAAAGAAGTATTAGGAGTTGGGGAGGTTGCCAAGCCTGGAAAAGGCAGGAGGAAGATTTATATTTAGCAGGATTTTTCTTTTCTTTTCTTTTCTTTTCTTTTCTTTCTTTCTTTTTAATCTACCAGGGAAAGTAATTAAAACTCTTAGTTTTAATTGGAATTAATTGGATTGGTAGTGGATTGAATTTGGAATGAGAGTATTTCCTGTCAATCCAAATATGTTAATGGATGATGAAAAGGAAGCAGTCAACCATTTATTTGTATATTTGAAAGCACAGAGTGTGAGAATTCAACTCAGAGATCATCCAGTTTAGCACTTGAGGAAACTGAGGTAAATGGAAAGAAAATGCTTTGTCTGAGACTATGGAACAAGTCTGGAAGCAGATATGGGATAAGAAACATGTTCCAACTTTCAGTCCAGGATTACTGGACATATCACACCCATTTTGCCTCCGTGGAGGAAGTGTCATAGAGGATACTGTGTCTGCCTGGGGGTGGGGATAATTTAAAATGGTGGGATGAAGTGGTTAGAGTTTTGACTCAGATTCTAGTCCTGCCTCTAATGTATAATAGATAATTCATAATTCTAATGGAATAACTGTGATCCGAACAACTCGCTTTTCCTATATCCTAATTTGTAAAATGAAGAGTGGGCTCTCCATGGTCTCTGATTTCCTTCTGCTCTAACTTTACCTTCAATCTTGAGCAAGTCATTTATTCTTCTTTGTTCAGTTTCATCATTTGTAAAATGAATTAGAGCATGGTTTGGACTGGGCAGCCAAGTGCTTCTGCATTGGAGTCAGAAAGACCTGAGTTCAGATACAGCTTCAGATACCTACCAGGTATATGATCCTTTCTTTTCCTCAGTTTCCTCATATGTTAAAAATAGAGAAGAAAATGACAAACCAATTCAGAGTCTTTGGCAAGAAAACTCCAAATGGGATCATGAAGAGCTGGATGTGTTTGAAAAATGACTGAACAATATATCTATACACACACACACATATATATGTATATATATATACATACATATACACATATATGTATGTATATATATTGTTTTATATATATAATGTTAAATATATATACATAATGTTATCTATCTATCTATCTATAAATAAAATGTTAAAAATTTAAATTTTTTTCTCTTGTGTATAGGATAGTTATCATCTATGTAGTGCTGAAAAGGTTTATAAAACCCTTTACATATGTCACTAAATCCTGAAGCAGTCCTGTGAAGTAATTGATATTAGTATGCTCATTTTACAAATTGGAAATTGAGGCTGGGATGAGTTAAATGATTTGACTAGGGACGCACAGATAGTAAGTGTCTAAGGCAGTATTATTAAGTAGGAGTTAGGATTGGACACTGCATGTAAAGAATAACAGCACCAGATGTGACTATGTAAGAATAAGAAAATTTTTATGTTGGCTATTCTTGACTGGCTTCATTTCTGGGATTGATGAAATATTGTTGGGAGCTTTTAAGATGAAAAAAAAATGTAACCCCACAGAAGTCTTTTTGACACACTACCTGGCACTGTATCTACTGGTATAAGTATACCTAGAGAAGAAGTTTTTCGTTAGGAGTTTCCTACATGAGTAAAAGCACAGATCCAATGTGTATACACACACATGCACGTAGATAAAATATTGATGTGAGGATATTAATGCAAGGAAGAAGGAGGAAATTGAAAGTGGTATTTAATAAAATGCCTTCCTTTAAAATGAAGGTGTTTTGGTGTGCAAAATGCCTGACAGAGACTAATTTATCCATCTCACTTGAGTAGTTTTTTCACTGGTTAATATTATAGGAAGACCTTGAGATTATTATTATTATTATTATTATTAATGTTTGGCCTGTGGTTTTATTCACATGGGTAACTCTGGTTTGTACCCGTGGCTTACTGATATGAAACTTAGTCTTGAGGAGTTTACTGAGACCCATAGGTGCTTCAATTTATTGTTCAGTACTATTCTCTCTGTCTCCCCATTTCTGTCTCTTTGACTGTCTTTCTAGCTTTATCTGTCTCGTTTTTCTGTCTACTTAAATCTGTCTCTTACTTTTTCCTTTTTTCCCTTTTCATTCCTCTCTCTTTTCTCTCTTTTTTCTCTCTGTTTCTCTTTTCTCCCTCCCCCAATCTGTACACACATACCCACGCATGCATACATACATATAGTTTTATAGATGTGTGTATCTATACTTGAACTCATCTTCTTGATTTCCAGACTCTTTATTCTATATTTCAAAAGAAAAGAACTGTTGAGGGTCTCAAATAAAATGAATTGATAGATGTATAATGCAAATCTTAAAATGCTATATAAATGTTAGCCAGCATTACTTTTTAAACTGGAGATTTGTAGGTAAAAATCCTACAGCAGTCTGATGTGGCTGAACTTCTGAAGCCCAGAATGCCCATTTAATATGTTTAAGGTCACAGTAGTAAGTGGCAGAGCCAGGATTCAGACTTACATCTTATGATTCTGAATTCAGAGCTCTTTTTAATAGATTACAAGATCTCCCTAAAGACTGCGATTCATATTAGAAACTCTGTAAATGGAACAATAGGATAAAAACTGACCATTTGAGAATAGTGGAGGATGAGAAGATTTATGTCAACCATTCTTGGCTTTATCTTTTTGGATAAAGAAATATTATTGAGATGAAAAAAAATAAAATTATACCTTAAATCATATTGCTATTGAATGTTTTTTTTTTTAATTTTAAAGATTAGATTATACTTAAGTGATTATACTTAACTCTAAAGCTAAGGATGGAATAATTGGGATAGAGTAGAAACAGTGTGAGAATCGAGACGAGTTCTAGTCACTGTTCTGTTATTCTTTATTCTTGTCTCTAAATTGGTTTGTTTCTAAATATCCTTCTATTAGCAGAAGTCTAAACATGAACTAAATGTGCTTATGCCTTTTAACATTTGTGAAGCTTTCTTTGCAATAAATAGATATAGTGAAGAAAATTGGATAGTGTACCCATTTCATAGAATAGGAATGTGAGCTTCGAGCTTAACTTTGGGTTTTAGTTCAGACTGCTGTTTCTTACTGAAGATAACCCTAATTTTATAAGTACTGTTAGGGACCTGTGTTTGCCTATATCCACAAAAAGAAAATGAATGAAACGGTAAACTTTTAAGGGAGATGGCATAGCAGCCTTATTAAACTAGTATCTCAAAAGACAGAATGATGATATTTATTAAAGAACATCTGGCAGAGGCTTGTGCATGCTGCCTCTGTATAATATATACATTTATATACAATTTATATATTCATAATATAATATATAATACCCCTTTTAGGTATTTGTTAAGGACCTATAAAATTGTTGGTAGCCCCCAAAGAAAAAGTCCCCCTTTATGCCTGGCCAACATAATACATGGACCCAGTATTATCAACCAGCAAAATCAGATGAGATCCTATCTTTACTCAGTTGTTTTTCAGCCATGTCTGACTCTTTCTGACCCCATTTTGGAGTTTCTTGCTAGAGAAACTGGGATGGTTTGCTGTATCCTTCTTTAACTTATTTTTACAGATGAGGAAACCATTGAGTGGTACAACAGTCACATTGCTAGTAAATGTCTGGGGCTAGAATTGAACTCAGGAAGATGAGTCTTTCTGACTGGCATTCTATCTGCTGTACCACCTATCTGGTCCCAGACCCTACCTGCCGACATCCGATTTGATTAGTAAATTATTGTTCTACTTGAGATTATGCATTCTTAAAACAATAATTGACAATTCCTCCAAGGAAACAAACATTCATTCCATGAGTTCTTGGCCTTAAAATTGCTTTATTTCAGTTTCCTAGGGGAAGCAACACCAATGTCATGAGCAGAGTTAGGGGCCTGCATTTGCCTACATCCACATAAAGAGAATTAATGAAACTGTAAACTTTTAAGGGAGATGACATAGCAGGAGGCTGAGTACAGCCCCATTAATCTAGTCTCCCAAAAGACTGAGTGAAGTTATTATTAAACAACATCTGGTGGAGGCCTGTGAGTGCTACACCCCCTTTTAGGTATTCATTAAGGCCCCATGAAATTCTTAGAGAGCTGCAGGAGAAAAAATAATCTCCCCATGCACAAATTAGAGTAGAAAGTGCCAACTTGATGGAATTATACTGATCCCACGCTGGGCTGGCTGGCAAAGCTACTGGGGAGAGCCGGGTCTGCACATCCTTGGCTATTAATGCCGTGGCCAACAGGAGCAAAGTTGTGGGTTATATGAGGGAAGTGAAGAGTTCCTTTCTTTTGTCCAGTCAGAAGTGTCTCAATTAGAAATCCTGCTTTCTACAGGAAGTCTTTCTCAATCCCTCGTTGTTGTCATGTCTTCCCTCTGTTCATTACCTCCAATTTGTCCTGTATCTAGCTTGCTTGTAAGGATTTATTTGCATGCCATCCCTTCCATTGAATTGTGAGCTCCTGGAGAGCAGGGATTGTATTTTGCCTTATGTTGTAGCCCCAGTGTTCTAAGCACAGTGCCTGACACAAAGTAGGTGTCTAATAAGTGTTTATTGACTGACTGAAATGCTAATTCTGCTATCTGTATGTGAGAATCATGTTTGTTATATTCTTGGAAAACTCTTTATGTAAATATACACATGCTTGTGTGCAATGCAGATACATGCATGTGTATATACACATATACATGCATGCACACATGTATAAATAAATAGTTGAATATATAAATAAACAAAAATTAAGCAAAAGGAAAGCAGCTGGATCATCAGTCATAAAACCTAGATTCACATTCTGGCATATTTATAAATAACCACGGTAGGGTGATCAAAACTCTGCTTCAGGGTGTCTGAAATTAGAAATCTCTGATAAGCTTTGGAGTTCTTCAGGCGATAGAATAACCAAAGTTTTTACTTTGTTTACATGAAAACTTATTTTAAATTGGTATATACCACATGTTATATGGCTGCTCTTCAGGAGATCGCTTTCTGGTTCATCATTGCCCTGCTTTTCCCCCCACAGTTGCTCTGCCTGTGCCCTAAGGTCTTGTACTTCCATTAATGCTTAATGTTTATTTCATTGAAATCTGCTGTACTAGTGCAGGTCTTGAGACCTTATATGATATAATAAGCATTGTTCCTCTGAGTCATATTTGTCCCATTGCCACAAAACATCCAAGTCAGCAGAACTTGAGCTTCCATCTCTTCTGTCTGGCTCTGGTCTAACTTCTATGGCAGAATCCCTTCCTTTGCAAGGCAGGTAGAAGAGTAGACTAAATGCTGATAGATTTAGAGATAGAGGACTTGACTTCTAATCCCATCTGTCCTATTTAAGTCCTAGGTGCTTTCAGATAACTTTATGTCATATCTCTGGATCTGTTTTCTTACCTGTAAAATGAGGGTATGGAATAGATGACCCCTCAGGTTGTCTCAGATGCAGCCAGAAAGCATAATGGGATAGAGTGCCAGGATAGAACATAGCCTTGTTTGCCTCAGTTTCCTCATCTGTAAAATAAGCTAATGAAGGAAATAATAAACTTCACTATCTTTGTCAAGAAAATCCCAAATGGATTGTAGAGACTGAATGTGGATTAGTGCATTTTTGCCTTTTTTGTTGTAGTTTGTTTGCTTTTTGTTTTTTTGTTTGTTTGTTTTTAATAATTTTTTTCTTTTTGATTTGATTTTTTCATGCAACATAATAATTGTGGAAAGATGTATAGAAGAATTGCACATGCAATGTGCATTTGTGCATATGTGCATATGTGATTAACATATATTGAATTACTTGCTATTTAGGGAAGGAGGTTTCCCCTCTTCTAGGGTTTCCTTCCCCTTAAAAGATAAGAAAAAAAATTGAAACACAAGGATTTGCAAGGGTGAATGTTGAAAACTCTTTATATATATTTTGAAAATAAAAAAAAAAGTTATTGAAAAAGAAAAGAAAATCCCAAATGGGGTCATGAAGAAGGATACAACTTTAACAACTTAATAAAAAGAACAAGAACAAAGATAATTTCATGTCCTAAGTATTTTCTCTGTAATTTAACACCTGGCACATAATAGGTGTTTGATAAATAACTTCTTGAATGGATGAAAGAATAATTACAGCACTTTTCCTTTTACAAAACACTTCCCTTACAACAACCACCTGAAAAAGGCAGTATAAATATGATTATTCTCATTTTAATGATGGAAGGGGAGGAAATGAGCATTTACATGTCCCTTACTCTGTGCCAAGAATGTTGCCAAAAGCTGTGTAAAAATTATCTCGTCTGATCCCCAAAATAAATCTTTATGGCAGGTGCCATTATCTTCATTTCAAAATCTGACAAAACTGAAGATAGGAATTAGGTGACTTGGCAAAGGTTACACAGTAAGTATTCGAGGAAGAATTTGAATCCAGGTTTCCTGACTCCAGTCCCAGGCCTCTATCTACCTAACTGTGAAATGAGTGGCTTACTCAAGAGTACAGAGTTGGGACCTGAAGCCAGGTTGTATATTCTAAGTCCAGAGCTCTTAGGAAAATTCCACTTCTACAAAAATCTAAACTTGTTTAACTTTAGGAGAAATGCCTTGGTAATTGTGGAAATATATAGAAGAATTGAACATGTCTAATGAATATTGGATTACTTGTGGTTTAGGGGAAGGGATGGGGAGAAAGGGAGGGAGAAAAAATTTGGAATATAAGGTTTTGCAAGAGTGAATGCTAAAAATTACCTTTGCATCTGTTTTGAACACACACACACATATACATACATACACATACAGGTACAGAGAGAGAGAGAGGGAAGGGGAGAGGGAGAGGAAGAAGAAGACAGGGGGAGAGAAGGGAAGAGAGGGGGGAGGAGAGAAGGAGAGGGAGGATGAAGGAGAGAAAATGAATGCCTTTTTGATGCTTCCAAAGGAAGACTTGCTTTCAGGAATGGAGCTGATAAGCTCATTCACACAGAGGTTTATAATCCGATAATCATCATTGGGGACTCTCCTAGGGGCAATGACATTTTAAAGAGGGGATTTAAGAAATGTCTACATGCAAAATTTCAAGCAACTGGGAACTCTAAAAGGCTGTTTTTGTTTTTGTTTTCATTCTTATGTGGGGAAAGCATCCTGATACTCTGAGATCCCGCTGTCCATTGTGTCTGGCAGAGAGAATCCTCAAAGACTGAATGAAGGCTTGGGTCCTCACTGTGAGCTGAGCCAGGGAAATCAGGAGAGTGAGGCTTTCCTTTGAAAGTCCTGATTGCTCTCCCATTTACTTTCTTTAAAAAATTGATTTAGTTGGTTTTTATATACCCTTCATTTCTAAATCTATGCTTCCTGTCTCACTACTCAGAGTCATCTCTTATAACAGAGAATAAAAAGAGAAAAACAGCAGTTCATTAAAACTGAATCACACACTATTCAAAGCTGGCAGTATGAGCCAACCAACCAATCAGTCCATGTGCACTTCTTTAGCACTTACTATATGCTAGGGATTGTGTAAGCTCTGGGGATACAAAGAGCGGCAAAATGACACAAAACTAGTACCTATTCTCATGGAGCTTACACACTAATGGGGAGGTAGCATATAAATAAGTAACTTTATACAAAATAAACACATGCCAAGAGTTATTTCCCTCTGTAAAAAGGGAGAGAACATTTTTTTCATCTCTAGCATGATGCCATGCTAGGCTCTAGGTTAGAAATACAAAATAACATGGTCTGTGCCATCAAAGGGGCTTTAATTCTATGGGGGAACAGGATTCGGACTGTCCCCCATGTCTGGAATGCTCACTGTCCACTCTGACTGCTGAACTCCTTGACTTCCTTGAAGTCCAGTCAATCTCCCACCTTTTAAAGGAAGCCTTCCCCAATCTCTCTCAACTCGTGAGCTTTCCCTCTTTTAATTTATTCTGCTTCTAGCTTGAGTTGTATATATTTGTTTTTATGTTGCTTCCCCCATTAGATTGTAAGTTCCTTTCATATACCCGATGATTAGTACTTAAGTTTGGTGCCTGATACATAATAAATCACTTAAATGTTGATTGATTAATTCTATACAAATTAGTAAATTATAATGTAAGTGAAAAGAGAGCACTAACAACTGGTGCAGTAGGGGTAAGGAAAGCCTTTAAAGAGAAAACACTTGGGTTAAGTCTTAAAGGAAGCTAGGGATCCCAAGTGTTTGATATTTAAAAAGAGTGAATTCAAGGTATGAGAATGAAGGGGGCAGAGATATAGAGATGGGAGATGGGATATGGGATATGCAGGTTAGAAAGTAGCTAGCAGGCTGGACTTCAAACTCTGTGAAGGGGAATTATGCAGATTGAATTTCAAAAGCCAAATGATGGTTGATGAGTTTGCATTTTATCCTAGAGGCAATAGGGAGCCAGAGAAGACTTTTGAGGAGAGGTGTAGCATCATTAAACTTGTGCCTTAGGAAAAATTGTGTAGAAACAGTTAGGAGAATGGATTGGAAAAGAGATTAGAAGGTGAGAGCAGGCAATTTTAAATGAGAAGTAATAAGGGCCTGAATTAGGTAACGGCTATATAAATAGAAAGGTGTGTATGAAAGATATTTTGTGAAAGTACAATTGACAATTGATGGAATATGGAACATGAGGAGACAGAAGAGTCATGGATGACTTTAAATTTGGGTCTCTATATTACCAAAAGAATGGTAATGTATTAAAGAGAAGTAAATATTTTAGGAGAGATGCATTGTGGGAAGGGGAGATGCGCCTTGTTTTGGATTTTTTGAGTTTGAGATGCTTAAAGTACAGAAAGTTGGAACGTCAAAACAGTAATATCCCAAGTTATCATAGCAAACTAAATTATTTCAAAGCAATAGAAAAGTGTGTGTGTGTGTGTGTGTGTGTATGAGGTGGGGAAATTTAAGAATCATATTATGTCATGGATAGAGTGCTGCTCTTGAAGTCAGGAACACTTAACAGTTAACTTCTACTGTAGCTCCTTACCAGCTGTAGACTCTGGACAAATCATTTAATATTTCTGCTCCTCAGGGTTTTTTTTTTTTTATCTGTTAAATATAGCATAAATAGAAACAGTGATGGCTTCTAAATTCCTTCTGGGTCTAAGTCTTTGTTCAGTCATATCCCTGTGGAGTGGTCTGACTATATAGGGACTTTCCAGCATCAAGAGTTTGAATTGGGTAGAAGTCTCACTGAACTAACTAAACAGAACTTTTTAATTTGAAACTAAGTTCTTTGTTTCGACACTGACCCAGTGATTGGATCAGAAACAACAAGTTGTCATACAATGGCTCAACAATTGACTTTATAGAAATAGTAAAGGCAAATTAAGGCAATTCCATTGGACAGGTTCAAGCAGAAGTCACAACACAGCTGGAAGCTGGAAACCTTCTTTTTCTAACCTTTCTTTCTGCAATGAATTCCTTATCTCCTGTGGATGTCTAGGAGGTAGACTGTGATGTGGGAATGGAGTTGTGATAAGAAAGATTAGGAACAAATTTACAGCCATGCTGGTCAGTAGAACACAAGCTCTGGAATCTGAAAAAGGTCTCTAAAAGAAGCTATTGTCTAAAAGAAGAATTAGTTATTTAGTTGGAGAGGTTACTTGTTGGATCGTTAATCACTAAGTGATGGAAGTTTTCAACCACATAATCTCACAAAGACCATTTTCTAAGGCAATGGGGGTTATTTGGTTGAGGATGGTTCCATACCTTTGAAATTACTAATACAGCTGGGCAGTGTGTCAAAATGCTGGGTATTCAATCAGAGAGATTTGAATTCTACACTACCTAACTCTGGCTTCCTAGTCGAGTCACTTATTTTTCCTAAGCCTTAGTTTTTTCATCTGTAGAATGAAAATAATCATTAACAGTTACCTTAAAAGGTTGTTGTCAAGATCAAATGAAATAATATTTGTAAATGACTTTGAAAAACCTAAAATGACATCAAAATCTGGGTGCTATTATAATCACCATCCTCCTCATCCTCATCCTCATCATCTTGGTGCTCTTGGCAATTGACTCTTAAATTGCAGAGAAGTCACTATCTTTTATTAGTAGAAGAGAGTTCGCATCTGAAAGTTTTCTAACGATATTTCCAATTTAGTCTCAATCCTAATCCAAATAATCCATGTTTCTGTCTACTTAAAAAGTTTTTTCCCTGTTTTAAGCATAACTTTCTGTAACTACAACTAATTCTGCCTAGAATGTGTCTACCTGGTGTACTCTGTTCTTTCCCATAGATCCCTTGACATCTCACTTTGAAAGATACGAGCTTTGCTCTTATAAATGACCAGAACAACTGCTTTTCTCATCATTCCTTTTTCTATTGATATCATTTCTATGCATACATTTTCCAGACACATATTCTAATCCTGCATAAAGCTCCACTGCCAATATATAGTGCCTATCCAAACTCATCAAATAAGTCTCCGATATTTGCTGGTATCCAAAATTTTAAAAAGTTTTGAGACTGTGACATTCCTTGATTCATTGGGAGAATGGGAAACTAGCCAAGACATAGACAGTACCAACTACACTCCAATAGCTTGGGGAGAGGGATCTCTTAAACGCGGTTCTCCTAGAGTTGAGTCTGACAACTGTATGGAATAAGTGACATCCTTCATGATTTACCTAAATCTGATGACAAGGAAATTGTCAACGATGCGACACTGGAAGCCTTGAAAATGTGTTCTGTATTGGAGAGATCATAACACACCCATAGAAAATATATGAGACGGAATCTTTACACTGTCATCTATTCTATTCCATTCCAAGCAAGATAATGACATCATGAAATTGGGTTAGATATAGCATCCGTGGAGGAGATACAAATCTTCACATTATAATATGAATAGGTTTATTTGAACCCATTTATCATTCCCATTACAATCATTGTAATGAGGAAAGAGCTCAGTTCTAGTTATAATCTTTGTCACTGTAATATAATGTACAGCATTGTTCAGATGAGCGATTCAGCACAGCCACATATCCCCTGTGATGGGGTGTCTTTTTTTTCCTGCTTGCTTGCATTTTCTTGCATCCTCACATTGCTCTGTAGAGGAGAGTCTGGGCAAATAAAAGAAAATAATAAAAAGGAAAAAATGAAATCAGCAAAGCAGAAGGGGCTAGAAAGTGTGATAAGAGGGATCAACTGATACAGAATGTTGTGTCGGGAGCTCCCAGGAGACTAGTAGGATGTGAATCAGTCACATGTAGGCTCCTTCACTGTCCTTGGAAAGTTCCACTTTGGGGAATTTGGCAGTTTTATGAGTGAATGGGCTTGTGGCAAAGACTTGGGCTTCAGATGACTTTGTGAATTAGAATATGTGTCCGGTAATCAAACTCCCACGATCAAGAAAGAAGCTTTATTAGTTCCTCATCTCCTCTGTGGTAAATTACCAACCCATCTTATGACATTAGCACCTTCTCTCTGAGTTACAATGCATTCTGTGTGTGTGTGTGTGTGTGTGTGTGTGTGTGTGTGTGTGTGTGTGTTCGTGTTTACCTCGGTACACATTGTCTCTTCATCAGATTCAGACTTGCTCAAGAGCAATGACTCTCCTTTGCCTTTCTTTGTCATCCACAATGTTTGGTACACTGTTTGTCATGTAGTACATGAGTCATAAACGTTTATTGACTGACTAGCATTGGAAGTCCTTCTCAACTTGACTCCAGCTTATCTTGACAGTCAGTGTACAGTATCCTCCTTAACTCATTCTATGTCTCCCCAAATTGGTATGTCTCCCTTTTCCTTATGCATGTGTAGGGACTAATCTGATCACATTCCCAAATCCACATTTCTCCTTCAGAGTTTTAGGGTTAATCCTAAGTGTTTGGGACAGCTCATCCACCATTCCAGTTTGGTCCTCCTCCCACTTACCTGCCAGTGTCTGTTCCTCTAGTTTCGTTTACCCAATGAACACCAATTAGGTTTTACCAAGGGATTTTTACTTTAGTTATTTCAAACCTTTCCACTTCTAGAATCAATGATACATTCTTCTCTGTACGATTTTAGTCCCTGGGGAGAATGGACTCAGATTTAAAGAAAAATTTAAATAGCATTGGTCTTTCCAAGTTCATATCCAAATGCAGAAACACTGCTAGCTGAGTCCTATCTCAGCTGAAGGTAATTGGTTCTCTAATATAGTTGTTCAGTCTTTTAAGACTGAGCAAGATGGATGACTGCAGCCCTTGAATGTCTTCTCTTAGACATCACATGGTTTACTCTCTTGATCTCTTGACACTCAAGGTTGTCATCATCTCTGATGTTTACTCAAAATTAAAACAAACAAATAAATATCCTGGAAATGAGTCAAGTTATTGTACTAATTATACTCTGACTAATGAGCCATATTATTAATTTATATTAATTACATGTATAAAACTTATGTGTGTATGGGATATGTCTGTATATATATCTAAATACATACATATATGTTTATAATTTGTATTAATGGATAATGTATTGGCCTTAGATGAGGAGCTTCCTCTTGTAGTCTTGGCTCTCTTCTTAAGGAAAGAAAAAAAAAAACTACCTGGAAGAGAAGGACTGAAATCAACTGTGACTTTTGAATCACTTTCCTCCCCCCAATTCTGATTACAGAACTGTAAGCAGTCAAAGAAGCTTCCATTTGCTATATTGTTAGCAGAGGGAACAAATTATGGAATGTCTGTTTGTGTTCCAAATCTTTCCAAGTAATATCCATTATCCATTTTCATTGAATTTTCCAGGGCCATTATGACTCCCTGAAGTAGACTCCCTAATCTTTTCATGAGGAAAATTGTATTAGCAGCTTCTGTGCTCATACTTCTAAGAAATATACTTAGAGGTCACTTTTCATTATGCGTGGAAATTCTGTCTCTGGGCCTTTGTACATGCTCTCCTTCTTGCCCAGGAGGCATTACCTTCTTATCAATATTTAATAAAATCTCTAAATTTGTTCAAATCTCAGCTCAACAGTTGTCTCCAACAGGAAACATATCCCAATTCCCAGAGGCTTGTGTAGTCTTTACCGAAAATTACTTTGTACCTATTTTTTTTTATTTTGCATTTAATTTTCTGTAAACATGTACATCTTATTTCCATCACTAGAATGAAAGATCCTGGAGAGCAGAGAATGTTTTACATTGTCTTTGTGCATTGAATAATACCCTTACTGTCTATTGCACTAACAACAAGGCACTTGACTAAATGCTTGTTGGATGAATATGTGTCTCATTCAAACCTAAGACCCAATAGAGCCTAAACTTCATCATTTCTCCACCTTCCCTTCCAACTTATATCTGTTGATACCATCATTGTCTTATCCTTTGATCTCCACTTTCCAGTAGTCCTATCATTCCCATCCAACTAGGTACCAATTCCAGTTGATCTTATCTCCATAATCTTTGCATCGCTCCCTTCTGAACAGTTGGCACTCTAGTTTAAATCCCCATAATCCCGCTACTCGATTATTATAAGAAAATCTTTTAATGGGACACTCTTTCTCTCATTCTTTCTCCTCTATTCTCTTTCATACAGCTACCAAAATACTCTTCCAAATGCACAATATGACAATTGCACTGCTGCTGATGTTGTAAGGAACTGAAAAATTACAAACTCCAGGGAAGTAAGAGCTTCCTAGGATTAATAATATCACTCTCTGGGAGAAGTGGTAGCTTTTCTTATTTGTATGGGCTCCACAGGGTCTGTTTCCAGAAGGGATGAGACCTAGAAATAGAAGGAAGTTTGCGGATACTGTGAGACAGGCCGAATAGAAAGATGAGAAATTCTTTGAATAAAATTAGGTGTGTATTGCAGGGAGACTGGGATGAGAAAACCACATCCAGAGAGAGGCTCAAGAAAAAGTATGTTTTATTTTTTTCTTCTATTGACTGTGCAAGCAAAGATGGGTGCATGAAAGCAAGACTGTGAAAAAAGAAGCCATTTTCTCTGCTCTCCTTTCTTTCCCCTTTATCTCTGCACCTGAACTTGACCCAATAATAAGATTGCCTAATTTTGATTTCAGGGAATCCAAAATTCATCATTATTTTCACTAATGTTTGGTTCCCTATATGTTCCTCTGAATTTTGCTCTATTTGAAAAAAAATTATTTTGAGAAGGAGCCCCTAGCTTTCCCAGGCTGCCAACTAAACCACTAAAAAAGTGAAGAACTCTCCCTCTCTGGATCTTTGGTAATGTAATGATCTTATTTTCATTCTCCATTGCTTCAATATCACCCAGGTTTATAGGGAAGTGTTTGAGAAACTCAGTTTTGAGAAATTTTAAAATTTCATCAAATATTTGAGCTCACTTCTGATTTGTTGGTCAAGGAAACTACTTGAAGGCATGTTTTGTGAGCTATTTATCTTATATGTTTTCCAGTTTAATTTGAAAGGAGAGAATGGGAAGGGAATCTAGAACATTTTTTCTAGTTCCTCAAGACAGGAATCTGGTTTTGGGTTTTTTTTTAATTTCTGGTGGTTGTAAATTTACCATTGCCAAAGGGCCTCTGATGCTGGACTTTTCTTCCCTAGTCTCTGAGAAAGAGAAGGGAAAGGTGGAGATGAAGGGTGCAGAGAAGGAAATTCCTCACTCATCTTTCCAAGGAGGTTGAAATTAGGCAATCTCATGAGATTTCTGGCCTTCCTTTTCTGAGAATACAAACACAAAATCATTGGCACCTAGGTGATATCCCTGGCATTTAGCATGGTACCTTGAATAATTACTGAACAACTCGTATGCACTGTTTGGAGCCAGGCATTAATGTTATAAGACAGAATGATGTGGGGAGGATGTTGGAGCTGGAAACATGAGAGCCTGGGCTTAAATCCTGCCTCTGACACAAACTAGCTTTGTGACTATGGGCAAGTCACTTAATTACTCTGAGCATCATTTTCCTTGTTTGCAAAATGAAGAGATTGGAATAGACTGTCCCTAAGGTCCCTTCCAGGAGAAGATGAAAAATGCATTGATGAAAATAGTCTTTCCCTTAAATGAATTTTCATATATAAGAGGTGCAGAAGATATACAGCAGGTAAGTATGAGAGACAGAGAGACACACACACACACACACACACACACACACAGATATTATAGGAGATGCCATTTTAGCTGTTTTTTGAAGGAATGTAGGATTTGTAAATGGCACAAGTGAAGTAAGAGCATGATTCAGCCTGTGGGTCAGCCAGTATGAAGGAATATGGGTAGAAGATGGAATACTACATAGGAGGAACAGCACTTAGACATCAGTGACTGAAATGGAAAGTATCTGGAGACAATATTTTTTTTCAATTCTTTTTTGTTAATTTTATAATTATAATATTTTTTGAAAGTACATATGCATAGGTATTTTTTTTTTACAACATTATCCCTTGTACTCCCTTCTGTTCCGAATTTTTTCCCTCCTTCCCTCCACCCCCTCCCCTAGATGGCAGGCATTCCCATACATATTAAATATCTTATAGTATATCCTAGGTACAATATATATGTGCAGAACCGAATTTTGTCGTTGTTGTTGCAAAGGAAGAATTGGATTCGGAAGGTAAAAATAATCTGGGGAGAAAAACAAAAAATGCTAGCAGTTTACACTCATTTCCCAGTGTTCCTTCTCTGGGTGTAGCTGATTCTGTCCATAACTGATCAATTGGAACTGGATTAGATCATCTCTATGTTGAAGATATCCACTTCCATCAGAATATATCTTCATGGTATTATTATTGAAATGTAAAATGATCTCCTAGTTCTGCTCATTTCACTCAGCATCAGTTGATGTAAGTCTCTCCAAGCCTCACTATATTTATCCTGTTGCTCATTTCTGACAGAACAATAATATTCCATAACATTCATATACCACAATTTACCCAGACATTCTCCAATTGATGGGCATCCATTCATCTTCCAGTTTCTAGCCACTACAAAAAGGGCTGCCACAAACCTTTTGGCACATACAGGTCCCTTTCCCTTCTTTAGTATTTCCTTGGGATATAAGCCCAGTAGTAGCACTGCTGGATCAATGGGTATGCACAGTTTGATAACTTTTTGGGCATAGTTCCAGATTGCTTGGAGACAAATAATAATAAATTGGATTGAAAAGGAAAGTGGAATCCGTATTATTAATGACTTTTAATATTGGACTAACGATGTTGTATTTCATCTCAGAAACACCAGAAACATGTTAAAGTTTTTTTTTTTTTAATGGAGAATTATATGGTCAGATCTATGTTTTATGAGTGTCAACTTAGCAGCAGTGGAGAGGATGGACTAAAAAAGGAAGAGATTAGAGGTAAAGAGATTAATTAGAAGATTTATAATATTCTAGTTAAGGTATAAGGAAAGCTTGAACTAGTGTACTAACCATATGAATTGAAAGAAGGATAGAGAGATTGGGGACATAAAATCAATAAGTCTAGGTAACTGATTGGAGATAGAGGATGAGAAAGAGGGAAGAATCAAAGATGCCTCCAAATATGTATAGCTGGGTAACTGGGAATGTGGTGGTGACTCAAGGAAACCAGAAAGTTCAGGCCAGGTATAGATTTTGTTTTGGAGGGAAATATATTAATTAATTATGATTTAGATGTACTTAATGAATTATTTGGGTCATGTTATGCTTAATAAACTTTTGTTATATATATGTGTATATATATCCTATGTATGAGGTAATATTTATTAAATATTTATAGATAATATTTACAAATATTTATTTATAGATATTTAAAGATATAAAGTAATGATACACAGATTTATTTTGGTTATCTCCCAGGAAGTTCTCTAATAAAGAAATTAAAGAATGTCCTAAAAACCCCTAAAAGTTAACTCTTGGTCGTGAAAGAAGATTGAAAAAAGGGCTAGAAGGGAAAGGAATGGAAGGGCTTTATGTTGGTGGAAAGGATAAAAGATCATCTTTCTTGATCTCTTTGACAGTGCTCTCCCCATTATCTGGTATTTATGTTTTTTGTACAATTTGTTTCCTCTCTAGACAGAACATAAGGACAAATCCCTGCTTCTTGAGGACAGAGATAACTTTTTTATCTTACTATTCCCAGTGCTTAGCCTCATTCCTGGCACCAAAACACTTAATAAACATGCATTGATACATTGGTTAGTAGATGACTTATAGAAGGACTTGCTTGACCCCTGCCCAGGGAGGTAAATTACCTAGCACTCCTAAATGCTTCCCTCAGCTTTCTCAAGCTGAGGAGACAATCAGACTTTCTAAGTTGCACAATTAAAAGTTTCAGTCCCTACATGGTAACTTACACCTGCTATGGGATGTGATAGATAGGGGTCAAAATTGGAGTAAAGGGTTGAGGGTCAATAGTATGGACATCATGCAGTTAATCGGATTACTATATCTCAGGCATTTGTCCCAAAAGGTGGCCTAATCATGGGATATTCTTGCACTGGACATTTCTAAGTAGAAATCTGGCTTCTCCTTGGAAAAACAAATAAAGTCATTGGGTTTCATGAATCTAAGGGCAACAAAAACTGTAATTTCATGACACGTATTTACAAAATGCTCACCAAGGGAACTGTTAATTGCACTTACACCAAAATCTATGTTAGAGATGAGAAAGTAGATAATTTCTAGTAGGAACTTGACAAGATTGACAAAATTAATCAATTTCTGCTTTGATATTGGGTGACTTTTATGCCAAGGAAGGAGTAGAGGAGAGAAGGAAGGAAATAATATGAAACTTAAAATTTTAACAAATAAATGTGAAAATGTGTGTTTAATTGCAATTGGGAAAAATAAAATCCAATAAAATAAAAAAAACTTGGCATATAAGATCTTTTCTTCTTCAGTTACTAGGGAAAGATAGTATATGTATTATAAAAATATAGTATCCATAAGATGAGGAAGTAGAAATGATGCTAAAGAAAACAAAGATTTAAAAAGCATCTAGACTGGACCACAAATACAAGAAAATCTATGTGGGAAGTGTCAAAGTTTGGAGAGTTTTGTGGGACTAGTTTTTTTCTGAAGGAAACAATGCCAGATGTTTACAAAAATCCTAAAATTTATAATTATCAAAAATTGTTTAAAATATTAATAACTGTTGATCCGTAAACTTTTCCATCCCTAAAAATTCATTATGAAAATAAGCTACATACTTATCAATGACATCCTTAATGAAGGCTTTGTCAAACTGTATTCTGCCTTTAGAATCATGCAAATGAATGAAGAATTTAGAGAACACAAATCAATATAGTTAAAAAGCACCTTAAATACTTCTCTAGCAAAATCTGAAAAGTCCTGAAATGATACCCAAAAGATGCAGAAGCAGATATAATTGTGTTTAATTGGCCTTCTATCATTAGTACTGGAGACATACAATTAAGAGTTACATATGCATTAAAGTCTTTGACATTGTCATAGGAAGTGACCAGTACAGAGTTCACATAGAGGATGAATTCACTATAAATGTCAAGGTCCTTCTGGTGCTCCTATTTGCAAATGGCATAGTCATGATTATATCAAGAAATAGAATATTATAGAACTTCTTAAATAAGATATGTAAGTACTCAAATGAAATCTAACCATCTAAAAGAGAAAAGTAAGAGGATGAAAATTATTTATTGTCTGGACTTTGTTGAACATTTTGATAGACAGCAGCATATTGATCTGTTCCATCAGAACATATTGCTTGGGCAGATGCTGCCAATGGAAAGTGAACTAATCTCAAAATTAAATATAAGGGAAAGAGTGATTTTGATTTAATTTGTAAAATTATTTAATATTTTTGATGACTCCAGTTCTTTTCCTGGACAAAGGGGTGTGTGTATGGGTGTGTGTGTGTGTGTGTGTGTGTGTGTGTGTGTGTGTGTGTACATCAATATCCTTCCAATGGTGTTCCATGCCCGTGCTTAAAAAAACAAACAAAAAAAAATCACCCTTTCTGGGAATTAAAATTTTGGAGCAATCTAAGGGCAATGGAAGGGTCTGTTATGTGTGGAGGTGAACTGCAACAGATCATGAATGATGAATTGTATAGGCAAAATGGTAAAAAGAATATTTAAGAGAGATATAAAAGGAAAATAATCATTTTTTGAGATTAAGGGGCAACTGATAGAAAGCCTCTGTGATCCATTGGTATATGAAGGCAATGTCAACAAAATGAGAGGAAGTCCCCCCCCCAATTTTTTGTATTGATCCTTTGTGGAGAAATTAGAGAACATAGAAAAGAATTCTCAAAAAGGGTGAGAAGTCAGGACTAAGTTATGATCTATGCTATTGGAGAGAGCACTCACATCAATGAGATCATGATTCATCGTCCCCGTAGTCCCATAGAGACTTTTCAAAATAAGGGTAATATCAAACTTTAGTTTCTTGGCTGCTCCCATTGGAATAGTGTGTATGTGTGTTTATGTGCATGCATGTGCGTGTGTGTGCAAAGGGGAAAAATCAATCATTTCTAGGTTGCTGACAGATAAAAAAAATCATGTGCATCTTAGAACATTTGAGAAGAAAACAAGATGATAAGTTTTCAGGGTATTTTCTTTGGAGTCTCAATTACATTCTTGATCCACTTTTTCACTTTCTGCCTATTGATTATATTCTTTGTGTGCCTCTGATGACTGAAACAACCAATTAACTTACTCAAAACAATTAGTTAAATAACCATTGATCTGAGGAACATCTCAGCTCATCTCTAGCCATGCTTAAAACCCTATTGGCTACAAAGAATATTCTCCAAATCCCTAAAGATCCCTGAACATTGTCATTAGTTCTGCTGTAGAAACATTAGAACTTTGGGGATTTTCCACTTTTCTTGCAACCAGAGCCTCCAATAGGTGTTGTCTTCTTTGATTTGAGTGTATCTCAGTCTCTGAATAGCACCTGATGCATAGCAAACTCTTAATTTATTCTTTTTATTCACCCATCCATCCATTCATCCATCTAAAAAATGCTTAAATTGGCTGATCACATAGCCTGCCAATTAAAAGCCAGGTGCTAATGGTTTTCTATTCTATCTCCATATCTCAGTTTTAAGGATGCTAGTAAAGTTGGTGTACCTTCATTATTCAACAAATCTATCTCTGCAACCTCCTTCTACATAAATACCTTATAATGTGTGGAAAGTGTCATTTAAATATTCTGCCACATTTATGTGCAACAAATTTGACTCTTGATTGAGTAGCATTTAGTTATAAACTTCAAATATTTTGTGATAGAATGATCAGTTTTGTTTCTTTCTTAACTAAATGACTTCAGGAAAAAAAAAACTTTTGACTGTGAACACAAAATTGACTCAGAATAGATTCAAAAGGAGGTGGAATGTTGCTGACATGGTTGTAGATTGTAAGAGCACTTAAGACAATAAAGGTATACAGAATGTGCCTGTGGGATGAGTGAACAGTCACTTAAACATTTTTAAGGGAGAAAATATACTTACATTGCAAGGGTGACTGAAGAAATGGGTAATTATGATTCCCAACGGGAGCTATCAGAACTCTTCAGGAACTGCCTTCTGGAGTGCCAGTGTCTAGGGAAATATATTTTTACATATAATCAGTTACGTGGGGTATCTGTAATATATATTTGTAATTGAATCCATTAGCCACCACATTTTTCTTAAATACTAATACAGGCTAACTCCTGTAAAAGGCCCTGTGGCGTTTTTTGCACTTGTTTTGTATATTTTTATATGAGTACATTTTTTTTCTTGCTATATGATGTATAAAGTCTTGGTGTATAGAGACAATTTAATTTGTGACTTTGTATCTCTAGAATCTCAGACAGTGCCTGCATATAGTAAGGGTTTAATAAATACTGTGATTCCATCCCCAATATTCTTACAGTTTAGATTAAAGGCATTTAAACACCTCTTTTTCCTTATTCAAAAAGATGTCAGACAAAGACTAGGAGACAAGTCAGATTAAAATCCTACCTCTGCCATCAGCTAGCTATATAACTCTAGGAAAAACATTGAAACTCTCTGTGGCTCAGTCAATCTCTGCTTCTATTTTTGATATATACACATGGATTGTGTGTATTTGTGTGTGTGTATATGTGCATATGCATGTATTGAGTAATTTCAGCACACTATTTTGGGTCTGACATACTAGGATCCTTCATTTTGGGTCCCAGAAATCCCACTGACTTTTAGAGTCTCAGTGATTTCCTTTAATTTTATCTTCCCTTTACTTGGTATGTGCCTCATCTGCTCCTATTTATTTTACATTGCCTCCCTGAGGGCAGAGATTATTTTTACCTTTCTTTGTTTCTCCAGGGTTTAGCACAGTGTCTGGCACATAGCAAGTCTTTACACATTTTTGTTGACCTCCCCTCATAAATGGTAAGATTCTTAAAGTCAGAAATTGTGTAATATCTTTGAAATTTTTTATTTTTATTTTCAGTCCTAAATTTTTAACTTCCCCATCCACTGAGAAGACAAGAAATCTAATATCAATTATGCATATGAAGTTATGCAAAACATTTTTCATTAGTGATTTTTTCCTAAATGTTAGCATTCCTAATATGTCATTCAGTGTTCTGAACCAAAAAAAATATGCTTGTTTTGGGGAACTCCAATGATAGGGAATTTGTTACTTCCTGAGGCATCTATACTATGGCTGAGCAGAAAGATTTTACGTGTATGGAGCCAAATCTTGTCTGATTTCCTATTGGTTCTAATTCAGCCCTTTGGAGCACTTAAAATGCACTTAGATTTTTTACAGTTTTTTTTGGGGGGGAGAAATAATGGATTCATAAATTTTGAGCAAGAAGACTTGGAAGTCATCTATACATCTTCATTGTACAGATGAGGAGGAAATTAAAGGTCAATACATTAAGTAGAAATCCTTTTTCATTTCCTAGCCATTTATAAACTTAAGAAAGATCATGCCTCCTAAAGTTCTAAGCATCACCTGATCTTTTAACAGTTCAAATCTCATCATCATCATCTTTCTCCTTTAAGAAATGATGAAAATAAAGGAAGGAAGCAGCAAAATGCAGTGGAAAATGCTGAATTTGGAGTGAGAAAACTTCATTTTGTGTCCTTGCTTTCCCTATGACTGGTTATGAGGCTCTGGCCAAGTCATTTAAGTTCTGTGTGCTTTGGTTTCTTTATTTGTCAATTGAGTGGGTACTAGACCTACAAGATGAGCTGATCTTTGAATATAGGATCCTGATCTACCCTGAGGGAATAGCAAAGAATTTTCAGTGCATTTTCCTGGATTTACCAAAAATCTCAGATTAAATAGAAGTTAGGGGGGGATTTCATCAGTGTTGATTCCTGACCAAGTCCAGCCATCTCCAAGCTCCACAGGTGAAATACGAAGTAATCTACATGATGTGATTAAAGGGGGACAAAATTTCACTTGTTCATCATGGTGCAGGTGCTGAAATTCCCACTTTAGAGTTTATAAATCATCTCTAGAGAAAGGCATTATTAATTAGTTTTGGAAGTTAGTGATCCGTTACCTAAGACTAAAACTTGGAAGGCACAAGTAAATTCTATTGGAGATCAAGAAAAGGCCAGAGTATGAAGGAATGCTCAGGGAAAACTTTTAAAAATTAATGGACTAGCATATGAAAAAGAAATAAGGCATTCTTCTTGGCCCAGGAAATCACTGGCAGAAAGGAAGAGTGGAAATGACAGAAATGGATTTGAATTTGATAAAAATAATAACAATAGCAATTCCCATGTTTATGGTATTTCAATGTTTGCAAACTTCTTTATGTATGGTCTCTCTTTTGTTATTATTCTTCTCAAGAATTACTCTAAAGTAGAATTGTCTACTTTAGAGTAATGAGGCAGCTAAAAATTGCTGTAGATAGAATAGTGAGCCTGGAGTAAGGGAGACCTGAGTACAAATTTGGGCCCAACTACTTAGCCACTGTGTGACTTTGGACATGCCATTTACGTTCTGCTTACTTGTTTACTCAACTATAAAATGAATAGCAGCATCTAACTCACACTGCTGTGGTGAGGATCAAATAAAATAATACTTGTAAAATGCTGAGCATAGTGCCTGGCAATTAGTAGGTGCTACCTAAATGCTTATTCCTTTTCCTTTTTCTCCTGATAAGTTTACTCTTACTAGAGGTTTTTGGGCTGAAACTAGATGTATAATTTGCTAATGATGTTTTAGCAGGGAGTAAGGGGAAAGAATTTCATGCTATGTTTCTTTAATTCACTGATGCTAAGTATTTCCATTTGAAAATTATTCTTCTCAGATGAAGACTTTAGTTTTGTGTTGATTATGACAAAGGACTAATGAAAAAGTTGAAAGTCAGTTGCTTATTATAGATTTCCAAAATTGTCATGTTTTCATACATTTCTCCCATTCTTCATGGGACTCATGGCATTCTTTGATTAGAAGTAATTTGGTAGAAGAAACTGAATGGATTTTAATTACCTTGAATTGTGGTTATTATCCAGGACAAGACTTGTCTCACTGTTAATAATTCACGAATAATGCTGTGAAATCTTTGCAGAGGCTTTATAACCTTTTTATTTCTTCCATCAGCTCAATGATATGTTCTGTCTTTCCAAGTACTCACTTAGGATCAATAAATAAAACATATTTTGAATGATTCATCATATGCCATTGCACTTATTCAGGCCAAGTGGTATTGAAATGGGTGTCTATTATTTGTACTTCTCTGGCCTAAAGGGAAAGTTCTTAGCTGTTCATCCCATGTGTTCTTTTTGTCTTTCTATAGTAATGTACAAAAAAATTTCTCATCAAAAATTGTGTCAGGATAGTGACATTTTAAGGAGAATCTAGAAACCTTCTTGATGAGGAAAAAATGAGATGTGGAAGGCCTGGGGTTATTCTAAAATTTTCTTTACAAGAAGTCAATTTGCCCAATGAACCAATCAATCAAACGCCACTTTGAGAATAAAAAACAAGTAAAGCAGCAGACTCTTCTATGGGAAGAGAGTGCTGAATGAAGGCATGTTTAAGATTCATTCCATTCAAGCATGTACCCTCTCATTATCCAGCTCTTTTTAATAAACAACTTTTAGTTGTACCTACAAATCAAGAGAAAGATAAGTATACATCTTAAGCAGTCCAATTGTGGGCAAAGACATTAGCTATGAAGAAAGCAAAAGAGCCATGAAATTGGTGTGAAGATAGGATGCTGTCAGAGCCTTCTTGTATGTGCTACTCTGGGCTAAACATGGCCTGAAGAGAACATGGAAACCAGTGGAGAGAAACTAAAAAGTCATTGAGAACCATTGGTGAGGTAATGAAGAAAATAAGGCACTATAAACAGGTAGGGGAAATCACCTTTCTTAGACTGCACTCTAATTTTACACAAAGAAATCAAGGAGGAGGTGTGTCAGGGACTGAGCCACAAATCTGAAACTATTATAGGGCAAATGGAAGGCAGTAACAATACTTCAAAGCACTGAATTTATCACCTAATCAACAAGAATAGTTAAAATAGGAAGCCCCATAGCTAAGTTTGTCCCTTATTTCTCTCCCTTTTTGTCTTCCACAACCAGCCTCCCCAGAAGTTTTCATATGTGGCCCAAGATTTCCATTTGCATGGAAGCATCTTGACATTAAATTTTGTACTATTTGCTATGGATATTTGAACTATTTAGGAGAATATATTTAGACTTTTGGTGAGAAATAGAGAAATAATTAAATTAGACTCTCATAGGTGTTTTCTGACAGAGCTGTGATTTGAATCCAGTGTCCTTTCTGTTATCCTACACTGCCTGGGATTGCAGAAAGCAGAAGAAATATACAGTCAAACCACAATGTCCCAGACAATGTAAAGACAGCGTAAAACCATGGAGAAAAAGGTAGAAAGGTAGAAACCAGAGGTATCCTGCAGATAGAATTATTATAAAGCAAATATAGAGGAATTAAGAGAATGGATCATGGCTGAGATAAGCTGTTGAGTGACAAGTATTGATTCAATTTAATAGAAAGCATTGGGGAATGGCCCCAGCCATACTGATATATTTTTTTTTGCAATGCTGATATCTTAAAGAACCCATGCTTCTTTGAGGCTGAATCATTATAGAACTCTTTTAAAAAATATTAACCACAGCCATTCAAGTCTTCATAAGGAGCTCTTATGGTGAGGAAAAATAGCTTTAATTAATTAAAGCTCTCTTAATATGTAGGCATTTGGAAAAGAAAACAGTCCTTTAATAAGTACTATTCATACTATATACTTCATGCTAGGAAAATAGGTTATTTTTCCATTCTCTATGGGGATTGATTTGAATTTTTTTTTCAATTTTTTTTCAAATAAAAAAGTCACATTCATTCATGCGGTGGTCATTGGAAGTTATTGTTCTTTCTCTCAGTTAAAATAATGTATGCATGATGATCTCACTCTGAAATCATAAGAAAGAAAGGGACTAAAGAGAAATGCATTCCTCACAACTCAGAAATCTAATGACTTTCTATAAAGAAATAGTAACTATACAGTAACATTGGCTAAACAATTTCACTCTGACTTACCTACCCAGTGGTAAAAAACTAATATATGGAGATTAGTCTGTAAGGCAGACAGGAGATCTGTCCCCATTATCAATGTTACAAAAAATAATGGATGCCTTAGCAAAGTCCTCAAAAAGGACTGCACTGGTATTATATTAACTCAACAAAGGGAAGAATTGCAACTTGAACATTTGATGGTTTTTCTTTCCATTATAATCAAGGAATTATAGAATCTCAGAATGGTAAGGGACATCAAAGTGGGCACAATTCCTTCTAAAACATTACCAAGAAAAGATCATCTTGAGTTTAAGACTTCCAGGGAGAGGCAAATCCACTCCTCCTTTTTCTGAAGCATTCCATTCAACCTTGACATAAATCTCATTGCTAGGAAATTTTTCTCATGGGATCATAGATTTAGAACTAAAAAGGAAATCAAAGGTCAACTGGTCCAATCCCCTCTTTTTACAGATAGAAACATTATAGGACTTGCCCAAAGTCATTAGCCAGGAAATGACAGATCTGGAGACAAATTGAGGTTCTGTGATTTTAGATACAATATTTATTGCATTTCTCCACATTTTCCTCTTCCCATTACCTACTTGTTATTAATTATACCCTTGTGAATAAAGAAGAAAATCTAGTGCTTAAAAAAAAGTAAAATGAAAAGAAAATATAGTTCTTAAAATGAGAAAAAAGAGAAAATCCAGTGCTTAAAGAATTCTTTATGATCAGGGAAGCTAAGAATCTCAGCTCTTCAACTGAATACTTGTATGACCCAGGATAAGACATTTAAGTTCTGAATCTTAATTTCCTCATCTGTAAAATGAATGAATTGGTTCAGATGACCTCAAATGAAACTTCTAGCTCCAAATTTATAAAGTTGAATTCCTCTTTCATCATAGATATTCAAATATTAGATGACAGCTGTCATGTTTCTCTGAAGTTTACTCTTCTCCAGGCTAAAATTCCCCAGGTCCATTAACTGATTCTGATATGGCATGATCTTGTTGGCATTCCTCATCTTAGTTGCTTTCCTTTGAATCAGGAATTCTTAACATTTTGTGTGTGTGATATGGGCCTCTTTGACAGTTTGGTATAACTTTTGGGATTCTTTTTAGAATAATGCCGTTTATTGTTGTTGCTTTTTTTATAATAGCAAGATATTGGAGTATATAGGATGCAGGACCTGAATTATCATTCATTTTCAGAAACTAGCTAAGTATAAGTCACTTAACCTTTGCTTGCCTTAGTTTTGTCATCTAAAAAAATGGGATAAGGAGAGCACTTACCTCTTGGAGTAAGGATAAAAAGGATCAAATGAAAAATTATTGTAAAGCATTTTGTAAATCTTAAGATACTATTGATATTACTACTATTTTATTATATGTATAACATAAAACACAAAGTATATTGAAAGTTTTACTTCCATTTAAAATCGCTTAATTAATTGCTTAAAATTTGGGGAGCATAGCACACTTCATATGGTAATAACACAAACCTCCACTCAGAAACCTGAGAAATATACCTCAATCAACAATCTGGTGTTTCTTCAAACACATGCCGACCACCAGATGGCAAATCATTAGCTTTAAATGGCAGACAGCATAATCTGATGACAGTAGGTGATAGATACATCTCTCAATACATAGTATAACAAAAAATAAAGGTTAGCAAAAATAAAGAGGTGGTTTTTTTATCCAAGTTCACAAATTCATTGAAATCAAAAAGGTCTACGGACCCTGGAAAGTGGGAGAAAGGTGCGATTACCATATCCATCCATCTCTATCTCCCCGTCTCCTTCCCCCTCTCCCTCCCCTTCTTTCTCTCTCTGTGTGATTCTCTCTCTTCTCTTTCTCTTCTCTCTCTCCTCCCTCCCTCTCTGTCTCTCTCTGTCTCTCTCTGTCTCTCTCCTCTCTCCTGTCTCTCTCTCTCTGTCTGTCGTCTCTCTCTTGTCTGTCCTGTCCTCTCTGTTTGTTTCTCTTCTCTCTCTCTCTCTCTCATTCTCTCTCGTCTTCTCTTTCTCTCTCTCTCCTCCTCCTCTCCTCCCTCTCCCTCTCCCTCTCCCTCTCTCCTCTCCCTCTCCCCTCTCCCCTCTCCCTCTCCCTCTCTCCCTTCTCCCTCTCCTCTCCTCTCCCTTCCTCTCCCTCTCCCTTTCCCTCTCCCTCTCCTCTCCCTCTCCCTCTCCCTCTCCCTCTCCACTCCTCTCTCTCCCTCCCTCTCTCCTCCTCTCTCTCATCTCTCTCTCTCTCCTCTCTCTCTCTCTCGTCTCCTCTCTCTCTCTCTCTCTCACTCATTCTCTCTCTCTCTCTCTCTCTCGTCTCTCTGTTCTCTCTGTCTCTCTCTCTCTCTCTCCTCTCTCTCTCTCTCTCTCTCTCTCCTTCACTCTCTCTCTCTCTCTCACTCTCTCTCTCTCTCTCTCTCTCTCTCCTCCCCCTTTCCTCTGTCACAGTCTCTATCTTTGTTTCTCTATCTCTATATCATCTATATATCTGTCTGCCTGCTAGACTGTGTAGCTATTAACTTTCAGATAATATCATAGTTCTCTTGGTAATCCTAATTCCTATTCGTCATCTGAGAAATACACTTATTTAACAATCTAGTGTTTCTTCAAAAGCATGCTGACTACCAGATATACACATATATACATATAAAAGTATATATGGTCACAGACTCCAATATAACTGAAAAAGAACTAAGCAAACATTCCAAATATTGTGATGTGTTTATAGGAAAAATTTTAATTGTATTTTTCTAATTAGATATAAAGACAATTTTCTACATTAATTTTTAAAATCAAATTTTGAGTTCCAAATTTTCTCTCTCCCTCCTTTATGTCTCCCTCCCTAAGATGATAAGCAGTTTGATAAAAGATATATATGTGCAGTCATGTAAAATATGTTTCCACATTAGTCATGTTGTAAAAGAATCAGAGCAAAAGGGGAAAAAACTATGAAAAATACAGTTAAAATAGTATGCTTGCATTCAGATTCCACAGTTCTTTCTCTGGATATGGATAGTATTTTCCATCATGAGTCTTTTAGAAATTATCTTGGATCATTGTATTGCTGGGAAGAGCTAAATCAAACATAGTTATTCACCATACAATGTTTCTGTTACTGTGTGCCGTGTTCTCCAGGTTCTGCTTCCTCGACTCAACATCAGTTCATGTAAGTATTTTCAAATTTTTCTGAAATCTGCCTGCTCTTATTTTTTAAGCCAATAGTATTCCATTACATTCATATTACACAATTTGTTCAGCCATTCCACAATTGATGGGCATCCCCTCAATTTCTAATTCTTTGCCACCCTAGAATGGACTGCTATAAATATTTTTGTACATGGAAATCTTTTCCCCCTTTTAATGGTCTCTTTGGAATACTAGCCTAGGAGTAGTATTACTGGAACAAAGGATAGACACAATTTGATTGCCCTTTGGGCATAGTTCCAAATTTTTCTACAGATTAGTTCACAACTCCATCTACAATATATTATTAGTGTCCCAATTTTTTCAATCTTCTCCACCTATAATTTTCCTTTTTTATCATGTTAGCTAATCTGAGAGATGTGTGTGGTATTTGAGTTGCTTTAATTTTTATTTCTCTAATAAGTAGTGATTTAGAGGATTTTTTTCATTTGATTATAGATAGCTTTGATTTCTCCATCTGAATACTGCCTGTTTATATCTGAATATCTTTTGACCATTTATCAATTGGAAATGACTTGTATTCTTATAAATTTAACTCCATTCGCTATATATTTAAGAAATGAGGCCTTTATAAGAGATACTTGATGTGAAAATTGTTTACCAATTTTCTTCTTTCCTTCTAATCTTGGTTTATTGGTTTTTGTGCAAAACCTTTTTAATTTTATATATACAAAATGATCCATTTGGCATCCCCTAATGCTCTCTATCTGTGTATATAATTTTCCCTTCTCCATAGATCCAACAGATAAACTATTACTTGTTCCCCCAATTTGCTTATAGTATCACTCTTTCTATCTAAATCATGTACCCATTTTGACCTTATCTTGATATACAGTATGAAACAAGGTATTACGCCTAGTTTCTGCCCTAATATTTCCATGCTTCCCAGCAATTTTTGTCAAATAGTAGGTTCTTATGCCAGAAGCTAGAGTCTTTGAGTTTATCAAACAGTAGATTACTATGGTCATTTATTACTGTGTCTTGTATACCTAATCTATTCCACTGATCAAGCACTCTATTTCCTTAGCTAGCACCAGATGCTTTTGATAATTGCTGTTTTATAATATAGTTTTAGATCTGCTATGGCTAAACTGCTTTAGCAAAGTTTCTTAGTGGCTAATTTACTTTGTTGATTAGTTGGAATGGGATTGAAATCCTACGCTTTTAGAAGTTACTATTAAAATATTCAAATTTATACTACATAATTCTACTGAATTTGAACTAATTACTGTATGTTCATAAATGAAACTTCTTTAAAAAGTGTAAATTCAGATACATATGACAATTTTTACCAGATTATTTTCTCTAATTGATCCTAGCTGTATTAATTTGTCACTTATGATGAATATCTAGCTTAGATTTAAATATATAAAAGCAAAAAGAAAGATGCCAATATTCATTACATCTCTTCAGGTAGACTTTGTTACAAACCTTGCTTTGATTGATGGCATATGAGTTGCCAAATCAGGTTTGAGTCTGTAAGCTATTTTTCAGACCTGAACAATGTGTTGTGATTGTACTTAACCCTTCCTGGAATAACTTAGAAAACCTCTCAAACTGTTAAAGAAAATCAGAAAGGCAATCCAGTTTATCTGTGGAGGCAAGAAGGCAGCAATTGTTACTTAAAGTCCCAACAAGGTCATCGCTCTCTGCCAGTCTGTGATTGCCTAAAAAATTGGCAGATCATGAGCCTCAGTTCCTCTTCAGGCTGGATCATTGTAGCTTACCTGTGCTTTGGAGTTGGGGAATAAAGGAGAGCCAGGTAGCCTACCTGGCTTTGTGGCCAGGAAGTGCAAGCTCTGAGTTTGTTTACCTGTGTGAGTTTCCCTGCTTGTCTTGTTTTTAAGTGTTCTCTTGTATCATGTCTATTCCTAGGGAAAACCTGGGTAGCTATATAAACTGGTGATGACTTTGGGTCACAAAGTCAGCATCAACAGCTTTCTTGGGGTATATATGAGTGATCTTGGGACAGTGAAAAGTAACAGAAGAAGATCATGTAGACTAATTTCATACTAACAGCCTCACTTTATATACATTACATTTATAAACTTCTCATTGCATTACTCAGATTGCAAGAGACGGTTCAAGTCCTGCAGGGACCTATTTCTCAAGATCTCATTCCACAGATGAATGAATGACTCTTCTGTTGTTCTCTTAACCACATTATAGGAACATTGAAACAGATACTAATCTTTGGTTTTAACTAATCATTAATTATAATCAGAATGGAGTGGAGGAGGGTTTCCCAGAAAGAGCAATTCCATTGATGGAATACCCCATTCTGGGTAGCTAATAGCTATTTAAAGCAGGATTCCTGGTTGGTTGGGGGTGTTTCCAGAATTCACAAGTGAGATGTGATTACTATCATGCTGTTACCTAGATAGGGAGGATGAACCTTAATCATTTACATAAATATACATTAATTTCTCTGGATGAAAACTATTTGTAACTGGGAAGAAAGAGCCTGAATAAGAAACATAAGATTAGAAACAAACTGAAACCTTTAAAAATGCATTTGAACTTCCTTATTCTTTTGGGTTGGCTTGTGTCAGAAATCACTAGACTCTGGCATTCATTGGTTGTAGGTTGCTGAAAAAAATATACTTCCATAGAAAACATTTGTTCCTATTACTTTGTAGCACTTTTTTTTTCATTTCTTAAGATAACTTGAACCATTTCTTAGAATCATCTATAAAACAGCAGATTTTATAACCCTGATATAAAAATCAGTTCTTGAAATTTATTTGCCATTTAATAGCATTTCCAATAGTGATTTTCTTTTTCTTTAAAAGAAAATTATTTCAAATTGGGACATATTTAATATCAGTAAAACAATAATAGGATTATGGGTATGGAACCATAGAGGCTATTTGATCCCAAGCCATAATTTTACAAATGAGGAAACAGAAGCCAGAGATCAAGTTTCTTGCCTAGAGTTACAAAGCTAGTAAGTGCTAGACATGGGTTTCACACCAGTGTTTTCTTATTATAAGTCTGGTTGTTTGAGCTAACTAAGAATTGTATCTCACGTGAATGCTTGTGTCTATATTTATGGCCTATGAGATACACATGCACAGAAATAAATATATGTATGCATATATTCATTCATATATATATATATATGTGTAGATGTGCATATATATATGCATGCACATATATTTTACTTTGTTTCCTTCTCTCATTGTTTCCAATGATTTCTTTTCTTACTCAGATTTCTTAAGTCTTTCAAAATAATTTATTTTTATGATGTTGACATTATAGTAAAGATTGTTCTCCCAGGTCTGGTCATAGTGCCTTAGTCTCTACAAATCTACTCAGGTTTCTTTGAAGCGCTTAATTTCTTGTAGCACAATAGTATTTAATTAACTTCTTGTAACATAATTTGTTTAATCATTTCCTGATTGATGGGTACCTCTTTAGTTTCTAATTCATTGCTACCACAAAAGCTGCTATCAGTGCTTTTGTATATAAAGGACTTTTTCCTGGTTTTTTTTAATCTCATTTATAGTTTCATGACAAATATAAATAATTCTTTGAGCTTAGTTACAAATTGTGTTGAAGAATGGCTAGACTAATTCTTAGCTCTACCAGGAGTGTAGCAATGTGTCTATTCTCCATGAATCTCTGAAAATTTTATCACTTTCTTTTTTGACAATTTTAAAGGATGGAGTCTAAGAGTTGATGTAATTTTCATTTCCTTAGTAATTTGGAGTATTTTAAAATGTGAATATGGATAACTTGGATTTCTTTCTCTTTGACCTGCCTTTTCATATCCTTTGAACATTTATTAATTGGGAAATAGCTTCAATTCTTACAAATTTGAAGTTCTTGAAGGTAAAAAAAAAAACTGTTTTTGCCTCTTTTGTATCCCCAGCACTTAGCATATAGTCTAGTATACATTAGGCACTTAACAAATGCACTTTAACTGGTTTATTGATCAAAACACATCATCATTGTAGACTTTTCTTACTTTCCTCAATTGCTTACTTATATTTCAATTTTCATAATTATTTTTCTCACTTTTTTTTGTATTTGAAGTTTCTTTTCAACTCTCACCCCCACCCCAAATCAGGAATGCTTGGAAGACTTTTATTTCATTCAAAATTCATTTTCCCATTTCTGATAGTATTATTACTTTGTTTTGTCAGGTAAGATATGAGCCTTTGTCTTGCCTTTAGGAATATCACATCTCATATTCTACATTCATTTATAATAGTAACTCCTAAATCTTGTGCCACTCCTTAGTAGTTGAATTGTTTTTTATTTGTTTTTACTGACTACTAGTAACATTTCCCCCCTTTTAGTTGGCTATTATCATCCTCTGAGTTTTCATTTTTGGATTTTTTTTTCAGATGAGTGGTGAATTCTTTCTTATTTTAGTTTACCTCTGGATCCATACATTGCTCACTCTTGTAGTCCAGAGCGAGAGAGTGAGTCCAAGTTCTGAACTGGGAAAACCTGGGTCGATGGTCTGGTCCCAGGACTGAGATATTGCCAGTCTCCTTCAGAAATCTGGCAATGAATCTGTCCTCTGAGATCTCCACTAGGCCCCTCTGTGGTTGTGTAGTGGGGTAAGCTCTGAACCACCTCAAGCTGTAGAATCTAGGCACTGATTGTGCATTCCAACCCCTCTGAAAGGCTTTCAGCTGCTGGCCTGGGCTCAGGCTGATCATTAATCATTTCTTGGCTTCCTTCACCATGCTAGCTCCTGGTTCAGGGTCCAGGGAGTTGAATTCTTGATCCCTGTATCCACAATTCCTGTTCTGGTCACTTGCCTGTAGGTCAGATTTCTGACTGGGAACTGAAAAGATGATCCGCTGTAGTTTTAATTTGGCTTATTTTTTACTTCAATTGACTTTCTTTTTAAACCATTGTTGTAGTAGTTGCAAGGGGAATTGAGCAGTATTTCTTTCCCCTCTTCTGCCATCTTAACTCAGTCTTATATTTTTATATATTATATATATTTTAACTCAGTCTTTCCATATTTCATTATTTTTTAAAAACCTAAGCTCATGGAGTGTTTTATTATTTGAGGGAGAGAGTTGACTATTATGGGAAATTTCCTATGCCTATATTTAATTGCAGGTACCTTATGATATTCTTAGGATTATGTTGGTTTTGTTCCACTAGGTAAGACACTGGGTTAACCATACAATCCTGCACTGATATGGCAAGAATGGAAATGAATTCATAGAGGTAAACTTCAGGCCCTTCTTTATTTGGGAATTGCTGTTGTCTAGCTCTTATTTAGACATACTTGTTTGTAACATATAATTTCTGCTGTCTTTCCCTGATGTTTAACCAGGAAAATAAATGGAGTATAAGTCTCTTATTTATCCGATGTGGACTTTGGGAATTTTTCCTATCACATGAGCACAGCTCCTTATCTGTTCTTGGCTTTATTAGGAAAAGTGGATCAAATATGTAGCTTTGATAGGGACATGCAGCAGTGAGAGAAGGGAAACCAGCTGATAAACCCTAGTAATCAATGGAATCACTAATATAGTATATTAGAAACCTGGCCTCAAAGTCAGGACAACCTGGGTTCGAGTAATTCAAGTAATATAAAACCATATGGTCTGTGTAAGACTGGAAAAAGTTGCTTATTCTCTTAGTTCTTTAAGGACAACTTCCAAGAAGCATTCTTCCATTCGTGGAGAAAGTTTTTAATAAAATAAAATCACAAGTATGATCCCTACCCTCTGTTATGCAGTATTATATTGAATACTGCAACATTTTAGGAAGGACTTTGATAAATGGGATTTTGTTCAGGGAAGAGCAGAGAGGATGGTGAAGGGCCTTGAGTTCATTTTATATGAAGCCTAGGTGAAGAAAATGATAATTATCCTAGAGAAGAAAACATTTAGAGAATACACGATTGTTGTCTTCAAGAACTTGAATGACAGTCATGTGGAAGAAGGATTAGGTTTACTTTGGTTAGCTTTAGAAGAAAGAAGCTGGAGGAGTAGAAGTTGCTTTAAAAAATTAAGCCTTAGTGTCAGTATTAAAGCTTTCTAACAATTAGAGCTATCCAGAGCTGGGACAGGCTACTTGGAGAGAGATTATATTCCTTTGAAGGTCTGTATGATCATATATCATTAATGTCCAAGAGAGAATATTTCTAGTAAAGCTTGTGGTCCCTGATGTCTTTTATAACTTGGAGATTCTACAATTCTGAATACATATAGTAAAAAGAGTTTAGATGCAGAAGACCTGATTTAGAATTCTAGTTCACGCCTTTACTTTGACCTTGTTTCTCTTCAGCTTTACTGGAATGATTATACTTGCAGTATGTACCTTAAATGCTTATGAGGATTAAAATGTGTCACATATGTAAAGCGTTTTTCAATATTAAGGGATAGGTTAAGCACTGAGCTTATGATTTCATTGGTGTGAGCTCCAGGTGAGATCCTTCTACAATTAGTTCATCTTAACACCTTCTCTTATCCCTTTATTATTATTTTTATAGGGCTCTCCTGAACACTGAGGTGTTAAGTGATTTTTTTCCCTAGGGTTTACAGCCAGTATGTTTCAAGATGAAAATTGAACTCTGATCTTCTTGAATCCTAGGCTAGTTCTTTAGCATCTACACAACATTGCCTTTCATGTAAGCTTAAAGAAGCACTATCCAAGTGGGATTCACCTTGGTATAATTGAAAGAACTCTTACCTGGAAATGATTTCTAGTTTCATCATTTACTGGCTTTGTGTTCTTGGCTAAGACCTTTATTCACTCAAAGCTTCACTCTCTTCATCTTTATCTTCAAAGAGATTATATTTATGCTATCTATTTCAAAAGATTATCTTGGGAAAGTGCTTTGTAAAGCTGAATGTGTTATAGGAAAGGACTTTATTATCCTTATTTTATAAGGCAGTTCAGTATAATTTGGATATCTTGAATTATTAGAAAATTTTTGCTTACATTCTGGCTAAAATTAACTTATCTATAATAACTTAAAATATTAGCTAATTTGAGTGATTCTAGGTATGTTCTCTTTAACACACAGAGTATGCATCCTTCTTCTTCTAGACTGGACTTATATTATATTTATATACTTATATTATCTTGCCATGATCTCAACCTCAACACATTCAAAGCTGATTTCATTGTCCTTTCAAAGACTGCCTTTGTGAACAGACTTAGTTATATGTGCTACATTTTAAGAAAAGCATTGATCAATTGTAGTGTATTCTGAGGAGGGTAATGGACTTTTAGATTTAGAATCAAAGAAAACTTTAGAGAACCTTTAGTTCAACTTGAGATTCAGAGAGGTTAAGTGACTTGCTTCTGGTTGTAGAGCTAGAAAATATCATAGTGTCTTGAGTAAATTGAATTGTGATAGACTGAGGTAAAGATTTCAATCAATATCAACTTATCAGTGACAGGTATAAATGCTAACAAAGTTTATCACACTGACAACCTCAGCAAAGCCAGAAAACCCCACCCCAAGTCCCAACATAATAAAGAAGCAGTCTTGAGGAAGAGGTGATTGAGAAAAGCTGGCATCAGATGGGGCTAATGGTAATCCTCTCTAACAATTCAAGGATGTTAATATATCTTGAAGATATCTATATTTACAACTTGAAGTCTATAGGATCAACAACTAACAAACGGATTTGCTGTCTTCTCCAAAGAAATAAAAACTCCCTTAAGTACATAAAGACAGAAAAGGGCAGATAGAATATCTTTGGGGATGGCAACTTTGTGGAACTAAAGTAATAGGTAGCCATGAAATATCCGAGGGCATTTCCTTTTAAACTAACTTTAAGTCAATCAGCTTGATTCCTGAGCTCATTTTAAGTCAGGTGGATGCAGACTCATTTATAAAATTAATACAGCATAAAATCAGTTACTTTATAGAATCAATACAGTACAAATCAATTCAGAAGAAATTAAAGATAATGTTTATTTTGATAGACAGGATTTGAACTCTGGTTTTTAAAACTCCAAGCCCAAATCTATGGAATATGCAAACTGGAATAGGGAAGTGACTGGGAACAATTCAATTGATTGAAGATACTATTGCACTTTAGTCAATAGAAGAGTAGACTTAGGGGGAATATCCTTTTCCATGTTCTTCATTTCTTTATAATAGTAGGTGCTAAATCTTGTGCTATCCTGACTGTAGCTCCTTAGAAAAAACATGATGGCTGATCTCAAGTGATGAAAGAATAGTCAAATTAAACTTTTGCTAAGTACTTACAATGTACTAATCCACAAGCTAAATTCTGGGAATAGAAATATAAACAAAACAATAGAATACCTTTCTTCAAGGATCTTACATTCTAATGAGGGGACACAGCACTGCAGAGAGGAGTGAAAAGCTGAAATGGCCAGGAGAAGTATTAGCTTCCAATTGTTAATCAGGGCTTTTTGTTTTTGTTTTTTTGTTTTATGTCAGGGAATTTGCTATTGTATGATCTGAAATCCTCTTTGAGTTCTGGATTCCTTATATCCTTTCATCTCCATTTGCTGAATGCTTAGTAGGAATTCAATATAACTTAATGGCTAAAGTCATTGAGTTAAATCAAATCTGCAGTTACTTTCAAGCCAGTGTACTCAGTGAGAACATGCCCATTTATCTAATGTTTGATACTCACGCTTTAAAAGAGGGAAGACGCTGGCTTGAAAGCTCTGATATTATGATTTATTTTGACTTTGCCCAAAAGAATCTATCATTTTCAATCCTGCACATGATTCTCTTTGAAGAACAAGGCATGATAATTTTTGCTAGAGTAAGATTTTCAATGCACTTTAAAATATGATGCATCAGGTTAATATCTTCAATACTTCAAATGTGGGGAACTTCTGATATTAACATGAAATCATATTCCTTTCTTTGATATAACTTTGGGTGCAAATCTCCTGTTATCCAATTCAAAGGCTGTGTTTGCTTCCCCCCCTCTAGTATCATTTAAAGGAAAGCGAATCAGGAGAAAGTGGACATTTGGGTTATTAATCTTGAGGCAGGTTATTAATCTTGTTGGCTTTAGGGATTAGTGCTGCTTTTTTCCAGTTTTTATCTAGGTTTCTATGTTTTCCCATTTCCGTAAGAAATTTAGTCATGAAAGAAGAGGTCCGGTGATTCTCATAGATCTATCTTTAAAATGAGCGATCATGGAATACATAATGAATCATATCGAAAACACATACATTTGAATCATGTTGGTGATTAAATGTTGGTTGGGAGATTGATTGGGAAATTACATTATGCTCCTCCCTAATGAGGTCCTCCCCTCTACCCCAGTCTTTTAAGACAGCAGTATTAATTTCTTCCTTCATATCTTTAGGCAACATTTATTTATGGATTGCATGAAAAGAAATCATTGCAATTTTTCTGTCCACCCCTCATTTTAATTATTCATGCCTGACACTATTTTTATTTTAATATTCCTTTTTAGTTTCTTAGTGGTGTTGAAAGTTTTTAAAGCTTGTATCCACTACTTTCCCCTTCATGCTTCTCATGCTCAATGTTATGTAGCCTCTGGTCATTAAGGCATTCTTCTTTCATCTCATTTTGTTTTATCTCCAGGCTTATTACCTTGCATTTCTAGTCACTGAATCTGTCCATTGTGGTACATCAAGACAAGTCATTTTTACTTTTATTCTTCCCTTCCCTGTGCTCATCCCTTCAACTTCATATTGGGTGACTCTCCACTTCAGTCTCGGTCACTGAGCTTAATTATTTTCTTGCTTGAGTGTCCTTTGAATCCATTAATGGACAGAGTGAATGAAGCTGGTTTGACTATTTAGACAAAGAGAATGAATGACATCATCCTTTCAGCTTTTAGACCACTTCTGAAGTAGTCTTCTTAATCTCCAAATTGACTCATACCACTCCTCTGATCATAAATATTCAATGACTCCCCATTGTCTGTAGCAGGGGTTCCTAACCTTTTGGTGTGTTATGAACTCCTTTGACAATCTGGTAAAATCTTTGGTTCCCTTCTCAGAAGATTGTTTTTTAATACATAAATTGATACATGGAGTTACAAAGAAAACCAATGAATAGCTGGATCATTATTAAAAACCAAACCAAAACAAAAATCAGCTTAATGAATTTAGGTTAAAAACCTCCGTTTTTAATACAAAATTCTTAATTTAGTTTTTTATCCTTTTTACATATTATGGAATAGCCAAAATGAACTATAGCAATTGTTTTCCAACCTGTCATCTCTTACCTTTATGCATTTTCATAGGCCATTTTTCATCTCCAATAGACTCCCTTCACACTGCTTTCTGGTGAATTTCTTTCTTTAAAGTCTACCTTAGATATTACCTCCTCCGTGACCTTTCTTATGCCCCATCTCAGTTAGAATTGCTCTGTCTTCTTCAATATATCTTTGTCTTTTATCTATTTCTTCATACTCCCACTGTCCTTGGTATGTTAGAAATTTGACAACATGTTTTTTCCATGTCATAAATCTGTAAGTTCTTAGTGACTATCTTCCACTCTCCTCAAATTATCATGTACATACATCTTCATTTTTTTTTATTGTATCTTTCAAATAGTATGAAAGTTCCTTGAATGTGGGCCCATTTTGTTTTTGTACCCATAATGCCTAGCACAATGCCATGCACATAGCAGAAACTTTTCAATGTTTCTTGGATTTGGATTGAGTTGGATATTTGTATTCTAAGCACTTATTAGCCTGAGCCCTTGAACATGGTTGGTCTTTAACATGTTTGTTAAAATTGAATAAAGTTTGAATTCTCTCTTTAATGCCAGTTTTCAAGCCAGATCCTTATTCTCCTACCATAGGAAAAAAAGAAAGAAAAAAGCCTACTTCCTTGGACTAAATTAATAATAATTGGTTAAACATTTGGCACCTCCTCTTTAATCCATATTGTTTATTCTAATTTAGGCTGTAATTTTCCAAATGTTCTCTGACTATTTTCTTCTTTAAGGACTTCCCTTAATTGTACTCAAAGAGGAAATTAAACTGATATATTTGTTAATTCCAGAAATCCCTTTATCTCTCTTTTTAAATATATATGCAAAAGTTCTACGATGTGGGCAATTTCAGCATGGGAACTTGTGCTATCAAAACCCATTTATTGGATAAGACCTAAGAAGTTGCCTAAGTGACCTGAAAGTTGCTATGTACTCAGGGCCAGATAACTAAAAAGTGGGGATTTAAACCTATGTGTTCCTCACTTCAACTGTTCCACATTGACTTTATACATATATTATTCTACGTAATTTAATTTATTATACTTACATATATATATTTGTGCCTTTGTTATCACAAATTTTTTTTTTTTTTTTGGCCAGGGCAATTGGAGTTAAGTGACTTGCTCAGGGTCACACAGCTAGGAAGTGTTAAGTGTCTGAGATCAAATTTGAATTCAGGTCCTCCTGACTTCAGGGCTGGTGCTCTATCCACTGCACCATCTAGCTACCCCAATTATTCTTAAAAATAATACAAAACTTTCCCATGAAGAAAGGCAGGATATTAGTAGAATTTACTTCTGTAGATAATGATTGGAGGAGTAAGAGATTTCTTGTGAAACTCTGAAATTTTTCTATCACATGTAGAAATTGTGATTTAAAAATCCTATCCATGCAGACTGATAGTCTTGCTATTACTCAGATACCCCACGCTATCTCAATATCAGTGTCTTTTCACTAGTTATCCTCCATGATTGCCATTTCAACTTCCACTTCTTAGATTTCTTTCTTTCTTCCAAATGCTGTCTGTGCTCCATCTTCCTGATGATTTTCATATGTCTTCATATGTCTAGTATCTCACCACTCAAAAAAAAAAAAACAAAAACAAAAACCCAAAACACATTCCATTCATTTTTTTTCTATTTTGTATACACTTGTGTACATGTTTTTTTTTCAATTGAATGTAGGTTTCTTAAAGACAAGAATTATTTCACTTTTTTTTAGATTAAGCATTCAGTAGGTGCTTAACAAATGCTTATTGGTTGATTATAATCAGCCATAAATAATTAAATTAAGCTTTATTATAGGGAAGTCTTGAGATGAAAAAAAAATGTGGCACTAACAATTGCTTGATGACAAGAAAACAGACTGAGCTTAATGGCCAGAGATGATCAAGAAGAGAGAGGTTTCATATATTATCTATGATAGAAAACTGGGCTAAATCTCTCCTGCTAAGAATGCAGGGCTACTGTAGGTTTAACATGTCACAGTTCTGTATGTTGTTTTCCTCATTGATAAAGTAAAAAAGTTGGACTTAAACAACCTTGAAATTACCTTTTGGCTTTGACATCCTGTGTTCTGTATTCAAAAGTCCCTTTCAGTTAAACATACTTTGTCTTAAGGTCTGTGCTTGGCTCTTTGCTATATTTAAACAATGATTTGGCTGGAAGTAAAGATGATGTGCTTATCGAATTTGCAGATGGCGCAGCTTGGAAGGATAGCCAACACATTAAATGAGATGAGCATCCAGAACAATTTGACCATTGGGCTGAATCTAATAAGAGGAAATAAAATAAGGAAAGATGTAAAATCTCTCACTTTGGTTCAAATAATCAATTTCACAAGCACAAGAGGAGAGATATGACTCAAGTACAAGGAATAACAAAAAACAACCCTTTTGATAGTTATATAGTGGATTGTAATCTTAATGTGAGCCTATGGTGTCATATAATAGCCAAATATACTCAATGCATTGAGAGGCATAATCTCCAGATTGTATTCTGCTCTGGTTACAATACATCTGGAAAACTATTTTTAATACTGCACCTTATATTTTGAGAAGAAAATTGATGTCAAAGAGTTTCTAGAGAAAATCAACTCAGATTGAAAGGCCTTGAGATTATATACTGTTTAATATTATAATCAATAACTTGAAAGAGACAGTATATTCTTCATATTTCATGATACTGCCAGACATTGCAGCCATACCTGCATGTATTGGAATATTTCTTTTATGTAAACACGTAAGAGGCACATAGTAATAAAGATAAGAAGAATATCTGGGAGAGGTAGATGTGATATTTGGATTGGGTTGAGGAAATGAAAAATTATTTATACTGGAAAGATAAGCAAAATAAAAATGTCAGATAAAGAGTATTAAAACATGAGGGATTGCTAGTACATAGAACAACAAAAGCCAGGATCCAAAAGACTGTGAGAAGCTAGATGAATTTAACAAGAAGATACAGTAAAAATAAAGATAAAGTCTTATGTTTGTGAAGATCTTTTTGATACTTTATTATAATAGGAGAAGACATGGCTAGAAAAATTACAGGTGTTCCAGAAAATAAACTTGGTGTTTTACTGCTTGATATGGCAGCAAAAAAAGCTTTTAAGCTATATTAAGAGAGATGTTATCTCTCTGTGTTCAGCTCTCTAATCCAAATTTGGAATATTATGTTCTCTACTGGGAATCATAATTCAAGAATGATTTGGATAAACAGGCACTATATAGAGATGGATTATCTAGAATGGTGGAGGGTCTTAAGGAGTAGGAGGAGAAGGACTGTATTCAAGTTTTTAGAATCCATATAGAAGAGAATATATATGCTGCTACTTGGACCTGGATGATAGAAACAGGAGTGAATGAGAGAAGAATAAAGAGACCACTTTTGGCATGATGTCAGGAAAAACAACAATCAAATAAGTAAATAATAAAAATTACCCTCCCAAGTGAAAAACTAGTCAAATCCAAGTGAACCTCAACTTCATGATAGTTATATCTGTCTAAAAGTATAATGGATGAAGTATTTCTCCTCCTCAGAGGTATTTAAACAGAGAATCTGGAAAATCTTTTTTCAGGTTTATTATAGTAGGGATTCCTTCTGGGTACTGATGGATTAGTTGTCTAGTGAGTTGCTTCCAATTCTTAAATCTCATGATTCTTTCATCTAATAATAAATCATAATAGTATTTCTCTAGAGCTTTAAAGTTTGCAAAACAGTTCAGTATGTTATCTCATTTGATCCTTGTAACATCCCTGTGAGATATGTGCTGTGATTACTCACAATTTGAAATGAGAAAACCAAGACTGAGAGAGCCCAGGATGAGTCCTCAAACTCTTGCCTTCCTGACTGCATGTCCAGTCTGCTCTGCACTATTTCACCTAGTTGCCCATTCAGATGAAGAGGGTTTGAAAGAAGGAGGGGTCATTCTTTGAGAACACTTTGGGAATGTTTGTGGGGAGACACAATAAAGATTTCCAAGTATCTAAAAGACTCAAAGTTTTAAAAAATATTTATAATAGTATTTTATTTTTCTAATTACACATAAAGATAGTTTCAACATTCATTTTATATGCTATTGAGTTTGAAATTTTTCTCTCTTCCTCCCTTCCCTTCCCTAGACAGCAAGCAATCTAATATAGGTTATACATATACAATCATGTTAAACATATTTCCATATTAAGACTCACTTTTTTATGCTTTAGAGTTTGTTCTGCTTTTCATTAGAGGTCAAAAGATGTAATGGGTAGAAGCTGCAAAGAAGTACATTTTAGCTTTGCCATGAGGAAAAGTCCCTACTAACCATCCCAGGATGGAATGAATTGAAAGGAGTCCAGGTCTTTCAATCTCAGTAGAACCCTTTAAAGAAAGGGTTGAGTGTAAGCATTTGTTGGAAATCTTGTGGGAGGGATTCATGTTCAGATTTATGTTCCACTACACAGGTGGTACAGTGGATGGAATGCCATGCTTAGAGTCTGAGAAACTCATTTTTCTGAATTCAAATCTGGCCTTAGGTGCTTCCCATCTGTGTGACCCTGGGCAAGATTATTCCTTCTAACTCTGAAATTCTGATACCTAACATTCTATTTCTGGGCCCTTCGAGCACTTCATGGAAGTTAGATTGTATATATGTACAACAGGTATCCTAATTCATAATATTACACAACCTGGAAAAACTCTGCAGTACTAAAAATCTTTTGCAGTCAATTGTAGTACCTTCTGACCTCTCTTTGAATGTGTGCTAGCTTTTATTTGAGCCCTTAGGAAAAAGCCTTGGATGGCCCCTGTACTCTGGATGCCTTCCTGGGAGCCAGCTGGTCTTTTGAAATAAGCCCTAATCCTCCCAATGCTCTTCATTTACCATGAAACACAGTTCTTCCACTTAACGTTTTGGCTTCTTTTATATCCCAATTTCTTGGCTTCTTCTCACCTTTTATTCTATAACTGGGGTGCACATTCAGCTTGGGAATTTCCTGCTGTTCTCACATTCTTGCATTAATTATATTAATACAAATGGGATATAATAAAATACAAATAGTGATATAATAAAAATGTGATATAGTACTTCAGCAAATCTCCAGCAAAAGAATGAAAAGGAGGCCTGTGATCTCTTGTCAGGTTAGATACAATTTTGAGAACTGAAGGCTTATTTTTTAAAAAAATAACCATTCTAAGAACTCAAAATTTAAGACCAAAGGTGTTTTCCCCTCCCCTTTCAAATGTGCCAATATTGAAGTGCACTGACATATTATGATGTATGTTTGTAATCTATTCAGGGGGTGAACATCATCTCTCATTAAGACTGTATATACAGTATTGATTTGAAGAAACACAATTTATAAGATGAAGGCAGGAAAAAAATAGATGGGCCAATACTATTGAGAGAAAACCAGAATTCAGAGCAAAGGAGGAGAATGTTAGTACTGGTACCTATTGTCAATTAGTGAGTTCTCTAAGAAGAATCATATTCCTGATTCTTCTGACCTCAGCAATGACAATCCTGCCCTGTTCCATTACTTACTTCTGGACTCCCTTTGTCTCCTGTGTTAGTTATAAAGCCAGCCAGGAATGAAGAGTAAAATCAGTTTTCCCACTAGGTGGCAAAAAGAGACTATAATGATTTGGAATTTCAATCTGGGCACAAGAAAAATGACTAGGAATCTATACCAGCTGTAGTCTGTCTCACAGATGTATGTGTATATGTATATACATATATGTATGCATTGTATTCTACAGATTTAGCCTGTGGGAGTCAAACTGACTGTTAATGATTAAAAACCTGAAAGTCTGAAAGGGTAGGACAATTTAGAAAAGTTTTAAAAATGTAAATGTTTTCAATTTCTCTGCAGGGGGAAAAGGGATAGAAAGTTCTAAATCATTAGCTTTTGTGCATTTTTTTTTGCTTGCCACTGAGTGTGCTGGAACATTTGCTACACTTTTATAATTTAATATAGTAATTCTACAGTCCTCCAAGAAGGTGGAAAGTTGGTGTAATGTATTTGAGTGTCCTAACTTGATTTTTAGTCGGTTGAAGGTGTTTCAGGTATTCCCAAATTTCAATTGTTTTCTTTTTCTTGTTCAAATATACTTATACCTTAGAAACTCTAGGGTCTTACAGGTAGTGCCAATTTTCTCTTTAAAATAATATTTACACATTTGCTTTTTTCTGTGGCTTTGTATATGGAAAACCTAGAGAGGGCTGCTCTCAGACCTAATAATTAGATAGAAAAATTCATTTTTTCCCTTTATAGAAATCACTAATGGATAGATTTTCCCCCCACTTTATGGGGAAAATTCTCTTTATCTTTCTTCAGTATAGAAAACTAATCCATAAGAAAAAACAATGTCAGGATTTTAGCAAAATGTATTAATCTCTTGGGTTTTTGTGATACTCCTTTTTATTCATAACCTAATCAAAATATTGCTATTTTTCTCAAGAGGAAACCAAAAGATATAGATTGTTTTTGTAGTTCAAAGTCAAGCTTGAAAATATGGTGAATGCTGAGACTTGTCTTGACTAGAGTCCTATTGGTCTTCAGGACTGGTCAGGAAGAGAAGTAGATCTGTACCAGCTGTCCTATTTTTTGAACCTGTTAGAAAATCATGGAACATTAGTACTAGAAATAGGCACCCCACTTTCTCTTTCTGTCTTTGCCTTTTCATATTCCATCTTCCTAATGAGAATTCATACTAAGAAAGAAGAATTACACAACCTGTTAGCAGGAACCTCAAAATCCCTTTAGTCCAACCTGAAAAAAAAATCTGATATCCAATATACTTGACAAGTAGGTTGATCACCATGTAAGTAATCCACCATTCCATTCTTGAAACAATATCACCTCCTGACTTCATATAGGTTGCTACCTAGAATGTGAGGGAGGGCCATGGCCTAATAGGTTGAGAACTCAAATTGTGATATCAGGAGAGAGCCTTGGACTTGTGATCACAGACCCAGGTACAAATATTTGTTCCATTACTTAGAACCATTTTGCTCTTGCACAATTCTTGGCTGCTTCAGACTTCCAAAAATCCATGCTTTTGGTATGGTGGTGCTGGGCATTTGGACATCTGGTCTAAGTGCCCTCTCTATTCTATTCTCCATTCAGCTCAAAATGAGAGTAAAGATAGGGACAATGACTTCTCAGACTGTAGACACATTGTGGAGGGGACACATTATGTTGAGTTTGGGGAAAGACAAGAAGATGAATTCTTTAATTGTTATTATTTTCAATTATCAAAACCATTGTGACACAGAAGATAGGAGCAGCTGGGGATCTGGTAAGTAAAATGCTGAACTTGAAGTCAGGAAGACTTAAGTTTGAACCCCATTGCTGAAAAAAATGACCACTTAGGAGATCTTGAACAATTATCTTAACCACTGTTCACCTCAGCTCCCCTAAATGTAAAATGGTCTACCCTAGTAAATAGGTTTTAGAAGAATCAAGTGAGATAATTTACCTTAAAGTTATATTTAAATATTAGCTATAATTGTTATCAAGTTGTTAGGACAGTAAAACACCAATTGCTGATGATAGTACCTATTAGCACTCAAATTAATTACACCAACTTTCCATCTTCTTGGAGGTATGTAGAATTACTATATTAAATTATAAAAGTGTAGCAAATGTTCTAGCATACTCAGTGGCAAGCAAAAAAAATGTTTCAGAAGTTGCTTAGAAGCAGATTGGGGAGCTATGGGCTTAGTGAATAGTGTTGGGTCTGGAGTCAGAAATCAATAAAGATTTCTTGACTTCAATTCCAACCTCAGACACTTATTAGCTGGGTAACCCTGGGCAAGTCTTCACTTGCACTCCAGTACCTTTGTCAAGAAAACCCTCGTCAGGTTCATGGAGTCAGATATGATAGAATATTGCTTAACTGCATAGCCATACTTAGAAGATGTAAGGTCCTGTATTGGTATTCTTTAAGCTGATTCTTCTGCTGTTGATGTATAGTTGATTACATTAAAATTAAGGTGAATAAACGTAACAAGTAAGACTGCTTCACGCCAGAACAGGAGGAACAACACTTTACATCTACTGCTTTCAACTCCACAGAAGGTGATACCCCTTCCAGGTTCCAGCATGTTGCTAATGCAAGGCTTAGTTGACACCCCCTTCTTCAACCTGTTCTCCCATCTGATTGAATGATGAGGGTAGAATACAAAACTCCTCCCAGTGTTTTTCATTATAGAGGGCAGAATCTTGACTCAGCTCACTCTGCTTTCCACCTGCTGTCCTACCTGGTTTTAATTCCATGGAACAAGATGTTCCCATGCTGGGTATCCCCTGGTATCCCTTCTTCCCTTTTCCTGCCTCCTTTTGTGTGTTTTCTCTCCCTTTAGAGTGCAAGATCCTTAAGGGCAGGGATTCTCTTTTTATTAATTGTATCCCCAGGCCTTAACAGAGTGCTTAGTGCATAATAGATGATTAATAAATGCTTTTTGAATTATTTATTGGATTGAGAACAATGGAGCTCCAAGGAATCATTTTATCTTGAGACTTTCTTTTTGTTTTCATATATGTTTCCATGTGTTGTGTGTGTCCTTGATAAAAGTTTGTATGTTGGGATGAGCTTTACGTTGCTTGAGATTTTTAAATACAGCATATATATATGTATATATTTATATATATATAGTTATCTCTTCTACATCACAGAGGGTAGGGGCAATCCTTATAATTTGTGAACTTTGCATAATAAATACTGGAAAATTCTAGATTTTTTTCTTTTTCCTTTATGGAGTGTTGATATTATACAGGGATTATATATATGTATATATGCATATATATGTTGTATATTTCTGAGTTTCTAAACTTTTTCTGTGTAATCTGCTGGCAATTTCTACAATCTCCCCCATAAAATAATTTTTTTCCCACAATTTCTTATGCTGACTTGTGATACATCAATATCCATGATGAGGAAAGTTGTGATATAGAAGGGATAACTAATCTTATAAGTGATTAGATAACCACTTGTCAGGTATGTTATACTAGGTTTTCTTTTGTATATAAATTGGATTAGCCTACTGGCTTTCCTTTGGTCTTAAAATTGTGATTGATTTCTAAAACTTTTTTTCATGTAGCTTCTTCATCCACCAATGACATTTCAATTTATCCCTGCATTTTAAGCCTATATAATCCTCCTTTCCTGCATTATTTTCCCCTAAACTGTTTGAAAAGAATCCACTCAGTATATTAGAAGTCTTCTTCTATTTTTACTCTCAGACTGTTACTCCGGAATCCTCACTCTGATAAAACAACCGACTTACTTCCTTTCTAACATTTATTTTCTGGATAATATTCTTTATGCCACTTTGCGTGTGTAGTTCTTCACTGGAAATATGCTGTGGCTTATTTATGCCCACAAGGCATCTCTTCATTGCCCTTTGAATCACTTGCAATTTTGATTCTTCAGAGATTATGGTGACAGAATCTCCAGAAAATATACTAGTTATGATATTTGAAAAGCCATCATTGCTAGTGCTAGTGAATAGTAGTTTTAGTTTTAGCTTTGTTACTGACTTTAACATTTCAGCACCAGAAATAGTTTCTCATTTTCTTTCGAAAGAAATGGGGAAGGGGATTAATCAACATCATGGTCACTATTTCCCTGTATATAGTAACCTTATTCATTTAATTTAATTCAAATATTTATTGTAAAATATGTCTAACACTGCTTTAGGTATTAAGAATACTAAAATAAAGTGAAAAGGAGATTTTTGCTTTCAAATCATGTTCTATTATAAGGATACATTATTTTATTAATAATAATAATGATAGAGGCAGTAAGTAGTGCAGGAGATGGTCCTGAAGCTGGAGTCAGAAGACTTGTATTCAAATCTTGCCTTAGATACTTTACTAGGTGTGTGACTCTGGGCAAGTCACTTAACCTGTTTGCTTCAGTTTCCTCAGCTGTAAAATGAGAGTAATAATTCTACAGTTGTGAAGCTCAGATGAGTGAAGATTTGAAAGATCCTGGTATATTGTAGGCACAATGGCAGATTGGTTAAGTGTCTTGTCCAGGTATCATAACTTAAGTCCTGCTTGTTCCTAGATGACTTTCTCACCATACAGTATGAGGAGAAACATTTGACTAACAACATAGAGGACCAGAAGGCGTTTCCTCTAGAAAAAAGCAGCCCCTGTAATGTGTATTTAAGGTCATTTACCTTCCTTTATACTGGAGTCAATAGGGGAGAGGTACTTGGGACAGACTCTACAATGGCATCGAAGGAGGTAAATTCCACATCAGATTTATGTTTAGCTTGATTGGAATAAGAGTGTTTGAAAGGGAACTGTTCGAACTCAATTGGGCAGGGGGACAGGATCCACCAGATTGGGAGCCCAGCTTTTAAATTCCAAGTTGAGTCTGGGCTTTGTTCTAAAGACAATAGGGATCCACCCACACTTCTTAACATGGGAAAGGCAAGATGACCAGATTTTCTTGTTCATTTAGCAGGTATTTTTCTTAGTAACATTAATACTTTAGATAACATAAGCTATAAGTAACAAAGGGAAGATGACAGGCAAATTGTTCCACATCTGTCAGTGAAGGCAATTTAAAAAAAAAAATAAAAGAATTCTCAGACAACCACTTTCAGAGTACTCCCAGCTTAAACCTGTTATGCTTCAATGCATTCTTTAAGCTCTTACTGCCTATAGCCAGTAGTGAAGTTCCTATACAGTGACATTTATAAAACCTTAAGTAGTATTTTATTTCGGTTTTTGTGCTAGTTAAATACTTTAAGCATCTAGCTGGTGAAGAATCACAACTGTCATGGGGGTATAAGTGAATTTATAGGACAGAATATAAATACAGTATTTGGCACTGAGCTAATATATGGAGTTTCAATCAGGCAAAATGACTTTGTACTCTTTCTTGCTATGTGCACAATTCAATCAGCTGATTAAACACTACCCAGAACAGCTGGCAGTATACAGGAAAGGTTTCTCTTAGAATAATTTGGATCCTTCGATTCAAATTGAGAGAGAAAGAAAACATGAATCTTGAACTGGAGCTGAGAAAATATAACATCAATGAACAGAAATTTCTGCTTTCAATTAAGAATGAGCAGTTTGCCTGATGGTTTCCCATCATCCCCTAGTTGTCTCTGGTTATCACATTCCATTCTTTTCTACCATCTGTTGGACCTGGTTCATTGGCTAATAAACCCAAGCAGAAGCAAAATTTGATTCAAATGAATGCTTTTGTTTGGTCTAATTTAAATATAGTATCTTTAAAACAGTGGTGGACAAGAGTACATAAAAGGAAGAGAGGTAATGGGAACAAAATTTAGCCAAACCACGTGCTCCCAAACATGCTACAGTGCTTTCTCCACTCCTGTCCACTTGCTTTTTTTCTTTTTTTAAATAATAGCTTTTTATTTTCTAAACTATGCAAAGATAGATTTCAACATTCACTCTTGCAAAATCTTGGGTTCCAATTTTTTTCTTCCACCTTTCTTTACGCCTCCTTTAGGCCTTTATCAGAATCCTTGGATGTAAAAACTTTTTCCTGTTTTTTTTTTTTTCCTTCCATTCTAATCTTTTCTTCATTGGTTTTGTTTGTACAAAAATTTTCAACTTTATATAACCAAAATTATACATTTTGCATTCCATAATATACTCTAGTTTTTCTTTGGCCACAAATTCCTTCTTTCTCCACAAATCTGAGAGGTAGACTATCCTTTGATCTTCTAACTTGGTTATAATATCACGATGTCTAAATCATGAACCCATTTTGACCTTATTTTGGTATAGGGTTTTAGGTGTGGGTCGATGCCTAATTTCTGCCATATTATTTTCCAATTTTCCCCAGCAATTTTTTCTCAAATAGCAAGTTCTTATCCTAGAATCTGGGGTCTTTGTATCTATAAAACACTAGGTTACTATAGTCATTGACTATTTTGTCCTGTGAACCTAATCTATTCCACTGATCAACTAATCTCTTTCTTAGCTAGTACCAAATGGCTTTGATGACCACTGCTTTATAAAATAGTTTTAGGTCTGGTGCAACTAGACCATCTTCATTTGCATTTTTTTAATTATTTTTTTTGAAATTCTTGAACTCTTGTTCTTCCAGATGGACTTTATTACCAATTTTTCTATCTCTGTAAAGTAATTTCTTGGCAGTTTGATTGGTATGGCACTGAATAAGTACATTATTTAGATAGAATTTTCATTTTTATTATATTAGCTTGACCCACTCATGAGCACTTGATATACTTTCAGTTGTTTATATCTGACTTTATTTCTGTGGAAAGTGTTTTGCAATTGTGTTCATATAGTTCCTGACTTTGTCTTGGCAAGTAGGTTTCCAATATTCCCAAAATAATCTAAATTATTTTAAATGGAATTTCTTTTTGTATCTCTTGTTGCTAGATTTTACAGGTAACATATAGAAATGCAAATGACTTATGTGGATTTATTTTGTATACTGCAATTTAGCTAAAGTTCTTGATAGTTTCCTAGTACTTTTTAGTTGATTCTCTAGGATGCTCTAAGTATTCCATCATATTATCTGCAAAGAGGGATGATTTTGTGTTTTCATTATCTACTCTAATTCTTTAACTTTCTTTTTCTTCTTTTATCGCTAAAGCTAACATTTCTAGTACAATACTGACTAGTGATGGCGATAGTTGGCAACCTTGTTTCAACCCTGATCTATTTATTCCTATGATTTCTAGTGTTTTGTTTTTTTGTTTGTTTGTTTGGTTGGTTTTTTACTAGGAATGGGTGTTGGATTTTGTTAAATGCTTTTTTTTCTGCATCTATTGAGATAATCATATAATTTCTGTTGGTATGATTATTGATATAGTCAATTGTGCTAATAGTTTTCCTAATATTGAACTAGCCCTGCAATCAGGAAGGATTTCTTGAGTCAACTGATTTAATTCATTCCCCAAAGGATTTGTGATTATAGTATACTTGTGATCATCCTGTTATGACTTGAAGATTACCAAGGAGATTTATCTATTTCCTCTCAAGAGAGGTAGCCCATTTTATTTTAAAGAACTCTGGCTGTTGGGAAACTTTTCCTGACTTCAAGACTAATTTGACCTCTTTATGGCTTCTATCTCTATGCCTTTTGGGACCAAATGCAGTTAACCTCTTTCATATTTCCTATGTGACATTGAGCATTTACCATATACCATTTTGTCATTACTGCTGTATTTTATCTTCTTAACTAGTTTATAGTTTTGGGGAGGAAGAAAGGCTCTATATAGTCTGTATATCTTTGTATTTCTAGTAACCCCAGGAGAAACACTTGGTGGAGCTGTTAATGATGAAGTCTCTTCACATATGGATCAAAAGCCACACACACAAAAAAAGCTCATTATCCAGTAATTGCCATTTTACATTGGGTAACAAGTCCAAGCTTTAGTGAGAGCAAACCCCAGCAAATTAGAATCCTATCCAGAACTAATATGATCATTTGCCACTCATTCTCAGGTTGCCTTCTGATGGCTCTGGATTTATTTATTTATTTATTTATTTATCTATTCATTTACTTATTTATTTATTTATTTATTTATTTATTTATTTATTTATTTATTTATTTATTTATTTATTTATTTATTTATTTATTCATTTATTTATTTATTTATTTATTTATTTATTTATTTATTTATTTATTTATTTATTTATTTGTTTGTTTATTTGTTTGTTTGTTTGTTTGTTTATTTACTTACTTACTTACTTAGTTTGGAAGCCTTGCATTCTCACCTAAATAATTCTTTCTTCTAATGCAAATAACATTGGAATCAATGAGTATTCCCTTTCTAATTATTTTAGCTATGGAGATAGGGTGATGGCAGGGAGATGTGAAGGATTTGATCTCTGAGATCTAGAGCTTGAAAAAGATCTCAGAAGCCATCTAGTGCAGAACTTTTAAAATTTTTTCCACTTGTGACCTCTTTTCACCAAAAAATTTTTACCCTGGGTATATTTGAACCTGGGTATATAGATATGTAAAATGCATTTATAAATCAAATATTTAGTGATAATAAATCATTATTAAATTTATTGCATTTTTTCTCCTTTCTTTTTTAATAATATTTTGTTTCCAAATATATACAAAGATAGTTTTCAACATTTACCTTTACAAAATCTTATGTTCCAAATTTTTCTCCCCCATCCCCTCCTCAACATAGCAAACAATCTAAATAGGTTAAACATATTCAGTTCTTCTAAACATATTTCCATATTTTTCATGCTGAGCAAGAAAAATCAGATCAAAAGGGAAAAAATGAGGAAAAAAATAAGCAAAAAAAAGAAAAATAATCAGAAAAAAAGGTGACATGTTTTGGTCCACATTCAGTCAACAAATTTATTTTTAAAAATTCTTTGGTATACATATAATTTTACCATTTATTAAAGATAAAAGAAAATTTGCATACTAATGAAATAAACACACTTGTTAACTTTTACACAAAGAATTAAATTTTGGTGGAATATTTGAGAATGAAGTTGTGTGATGCAAGGCAGACAAGCACTGCCAGAAACATTTTGGATTCATTATGTATTTGATTTTCAATTAATTTTCAATCATGCATTCAGAAATCTTTTTGCTATTGCTAAATTTTTGTGACTCCCATATTGAGTTATATAACCCCTTGTGGGATCATAACCCATAATTTAAGAAGTTTTGATCTAGTCCAGTCTTCCTCACTCTATAGATGAGGAAACTGAGGCCCAGGAAGGATGAGAACCATCCTGAAGCAAAATACTAAATTTAGCCATAGGTCTTTGACTGTTCTTTGCTCAGCGCCATGTTGGAACCCATTAGCTTAGAGTCATATTTGTGAATTTTAAAGCAATTCTTAAAAAAATCATTAGTATTTTGGATATAATATCGCATATGGAAAGGTGGAAAGGGACTTTGAACATTAAGCCTGGTAATCTTATTGTACACATGAAAAAAATGAGGTACAAAGAGTTGTCACAACCTGCCTAAGGCAATACAGATAGTTTAGGACAGAATAGGGAATCAAGCCTCAGCTCTTAGATTCTAAATTGTGAGGAGATTGTGGGTGAGGGTGTGTCTAGAAGAAATATAAGCCCTCAAAGGGTCATGAATCAGATAGTTTATTACTCATGATCATGCAAGTCTGTGGTTCCCCAGTCTTAGAGTCTCAGTACATAAAAGATGGCTCAGATACCCTGTGGGATTCATTCCATAGATACAATTGATATATCTCCTGGTATCTGCCCTAATATCTATCTAATTGTTCCTGAGCAGGTTCACAGGGAATGATTGGGAGAGAGAGATCTTTGGGGAGTCAGTCAATCAGCAAGTATAGTTCTCCCTTCTACATTGGGACTTTCCCCATCAGTTTCAATATATCGCACAGATCAGTGTAAGAAATTAAATGGGAATTTGGGGGAAGTTTTGTGGAAGCCCCAAATGATATGCTAAGGCTAGCAGGTGACATGGAAAAAGTTTAGAAACTCAGAAATGCATAAAATATATGCGTAATATATCATATCAATACATTTTATCTTTTAATGTCACAATAATTCAAACTTTTTCTCTGATATAAAGGGAAGGTCAAAAAATTCTACACAATGGGAATGTCATACTGCTA